>NC_089582.1:80811820-81051820 GCF_019320115.1 Miscanthus floridulus
CCTTTGTTATTTATAGTAGAGAACAACACTCTACATGTGGCGTACAAGCTTCTGGACTGAGTCCCTCTAACTACAACAACGGCATGCACTTCACTAACTACAACAGTGGCATGCACTTGACTAACAGACCCAGTCCGGATAAGGATTACATCATGAAGATATTTCTAACAGTCCCCCTCAATCACAACTTCCCAAGTTGAGATTGTGTCGAAATTCTTGAAGACGCCTGACAGAGAGTGGCTTTGTAAATCCATCTGCAATCTGATCACCCGTAGGTATAAACTTGATATCTAACAGATGTTGTGATACCCTTTCTCGAACAAAGTGGTAATCTACTTCAATGTGTTTTGTCCTGGCATGAAAAATAGGGTTAGAAGCAAGATAAGTAGCACCCAAATTATCACACCACAGCCTTGCTGTCTTTGGACTAGGAATTCTGAGTTCTCACAGTAGAGTCTGTATCCAAATAACTTCTGATGTGGCATTCGCCATGGATTTGTACTCAGCTTCAGTGCTTGATCTCGACACAGTGGCTTATTTTCTGGCACTCCAAGAAACTAACACAACCGGAAACAGGGACTTTGCCGTGTGCCATAGGCACTCGGCAAAGACCAAAAAACACTCGGCAAAGGCTTTACCGAGTGTAACACTCCGCAAACAGCACACAGCATCTACAGAGTCGGCAAACAGCTGTTTGCCGAGTGTTTTTTATCGCGCACTCGGCAAATGGTTTGCCGAGTGTCAAATTTGACACTCGGCAAAAAAAAGTGGTTTGCCGAGTGTTTTTCCAAAATACACTCGGCAAAGGATTATTGTTTGCCGAGTGTTTTTGGAATTACACTCGGCAAACCTATTTTCCAAAGAAAAAAATATTTTTTCTCAGCATACTGTTACTGTTTGCCGAGTGTTTTTTGAAATTACACTCGGCAAACCTATTTTCCAAAGAAAAAAATATTTGCAGGTCTTGATTGGAATTCTAGCAGCTCTGATTCTGTAAGGTAAGGATACTTCCTGCTCACATAATGGACATAAATAACAAACAAAAACAATCATTCCTACAATCTTATTCAGATCCATTGTTCAGCATCACGGCAGTCCCTCTTCCTCCCATGCATCCATCTCAAGCATATTTGCAGGTGCCAAGACCTGCAAGAATCAAGAACACCAGCCATGTCAGCCCGCCAACACAGTTGACAAGCAACGAGACACTCAGTCATAGCAAGGCAGTCTACTCACTGGGATCAGTGATGGTGATGAGGCCGGTGCCGTTGAAGAAGCAGTTCCACGAGTTCCTGCCCCGGGCTTGGTAGTAGGCGTTCATGGCCACCCGCGCCCGCGACAGGAGGCCTTCGTCTGGCCGGGCGCAGCCGCCAGTGCCCTGGATGGCACCACAGTCGCTCTCGGAGCAGGTGAACTCCAGGTTAAGAAAGTTGATAGCTACAGCCGTTGTTGTTAAAGAATACCTTGTGTTGTTGATCTGAAAATCAAGGCTGCCAGCTGCCAGAACAAATTGCCGCTCACTGACAATGGACTGACCTGCTGCACAGAAACAAATTTAGAGCAAAGCCAGGCACGCACTAGAGAGGAATCTGCAGGATGCTTACCTTGTCTTAGTGCTGCTGCTGCTATTTGAAAACCAGGGAAGGCATGAACACTGACGACTGTCACTGCTGTACATATAGAGACATAGAAGGAACAGATGGGCACAAGCTGCTGGAAAAGAGAGATGAGAAAAATGTCGATTCAGAAAAACTAGCAGTAACAAACTCAGAAATTTTCATGCCGTGAGTTACAAATAAAATAGTGAAGGAGAGTACGTCCAACATGAAGCAAAACGGCTGCTGCAATAAACAGCAGGTAACAAAGGCACAATTAAAAACACAATGCTATTGCAACAAGTGCTAAGAAGATACTTCTAAGTACACGCACGAATGGCTAGCTCACAAGCATATAAGTTATGATGATACTTCTAAGTACACGCACGAATGGCTAAAGCGACCAACAAGTAGTCACCAGAACTAACCTTTTCAAAAACAAAATCATTTCTGCATAGGCAGAGCAACCAATAACTAGCTGTCCCGCCCAGCAAAACTAATTCGTTTCTGATGTATAATCTTTTATTATATTCTCTACTTACACAATCTAGATGACAAATCGTTAGCTGGTGAAATCTACTGCACTTTGTTAGCACATGATCTGCTACAATACTAATTTGAAAAGCTACTACAGATAACATTTTTTACAACAATCGGATATTGAAATACACAAACAAGTATTCATGACTTATTTCTAGAATAGTTACACATTCCTACTTTGGACAATAAACTTTTCGAACTAAACCACAGTTCCACACCATATATTCAGTGTGGTGTTTGATAATTTTCTCATCCTTTCACAAAAATAAGCATCTCTAGATCAATATATATGAAACTGAGGAAAACAACTTGTGCTAAATAAGCCAATTGTTAGGACTAGACAATAATAATTATATGCCAATCTGTTTCAGATACTCAGATATTTGTTTATATTATCAGTAAATTATCACCTGTTTCCATGAGGTTTGTGGTTGCACCTCAGCCTTCAGAAGAAAAGTCAGATTTAAAAAAATTCTGCATAAAAACAGAACAAATTTGAAATTTTTTATATCTGTCTTTATATAATTATATATATAATCATAATCATTACATATTCAAGACACATATAAATAAATAATCAGTACAAAGTTAAGGTAAACAACCGAACTTCCACTGTTTAAACTGTCTTTGCAAACTTGAAAGCAGAAACTAACCTAATAAAGAAGAAACTAGACTCCTTTATATATTAACAAGAAGAGGACTGCTATATGTATAACCATATGAGGCGGACTTGACTTAAGATTCAACAGTTAAAGATCACTTGATGAAAACTACATTGAATTGTTTATATGCTATACTCTAGCTGTACTCAAAGCATTTCCTTACTTAAAAAAAGATCATTTTATACCAAGATCTCTTACTCATACAAAGAGTAGAACTTCGGTACTACTCAAGATCTAGTGATCAAAGATCAATTAGATATATAGAAAGCTATCAAATGCGTTGAATGGTTTAGATGCATGGTTGTAATCGGGTTGTATTCAAGTTGTTGTACTCAAAGCATCTTCCTAACAAGAAATAGGGCATCCAATTTCTCCTTGATGAGGAATCAAAACCTAGGTAGTCTTAACTCCACACCCTCAATTAACTAATCTATGATCAAGTTCCTATTGTTACAAATTTAAGACAAGTCATAATGTCATATATCAGTCTCTGAATAAGTACAAATTTATGTCAGCTTATGTCTCATTCTAATGAAGCTTTGTTGTAGTGATTGGAAGGTATCCGTTTTACTTTTGCTTCTGGTTTTTGCTAAGAGAGGTCTTTTAGTAATTGTCCATTTTTTTATCAGTAGCTTACATTAAGTTTCTAGATTTCACATAGCAGATAAATTACATCAGAAACTTAATAAAATACTTGTATCAAGCACTCCAAGACAAAACGAAACACTGCCTGCAGTTATAAGAAACATATATGATAAAAAGAAGAAAAAAATTACTAGAAAGATTTGTTCTTCTACAACTACAGAACACTATCAAGCCATCAAGGTAACAGGCTAAAATGCGTTACTATGATATATTACAAAATTTTACACAATAGCTAGCCGCTGACTCTGAAAACTAAACTAGCTGCCCCTGAAAAAATCACAATCCCTGAGAAACCAGAACTTTAATCCCAGCTACTTGCCGGCGGGGAAGAAGAAGGGGAGGGAGGGGAGGGGCTGGATCTGCGGTCCCCGAAAGAAGAAGGGGAGAAGCCGGATCCACGGCCGCCGGCGGGGAAGAAGAAGGGGAGGGAGGGGAGGGGCCGGATCCGCGGCCGTCGGGGGGGGGGGGGGGGGGGGGAAGGAGAAGGGGAGGGGCCGGATCTGGGGAAGAAGAAGGGGAGGGAGGGGAGGGGCTAGATCCGCGGCCGCCGGCGGGGAAGAAGGGGAGGGGCCGGATCCGGGGAAGAAGAAGGGGAGGGAGGGAGGGGAGGGGCCGGCGTCGGCGGTGAAGAAGAAGGGGAGGGAGGGGGCGGGTGCGGGAGGGGAGGGGCGGGTGCGGGGTGCTAGGGAGGGGAGGCCGGGGTGCGGGTGCGGAGGAGTGGGGCTGGGGAGGGGAGGGGCAGATTTTAGGGGCGGACGGTTTTTTTTTCTATATTTTTTGGGTTTGCCGAGTGTGGTTTCTGGACACTCGGCAAACCTGATTTTTTACCGAGTGTTTTTTTATGACACTCGGTAAATTTACTGTTTGCCGAGTGCTTTTTGTTTGACACTCGGCAAACTACCCTATTTGCCGAGTGTTTTTAGTATAGCACCTGGTAAAGAATTTGTTTGCCGAGTGCCCGAAGGAATACACTCGGCAAACGTAAAAACACTCGGTAAATTTGACGTTTCCGGTAGTGTAAGTTTGACCCAAAGTATACCGCAAAACCTTCAGTTGAGCGCCTGTCATCAGCTCATCCGGCCCAATCTGCATCAGCAAAGGCCGAGACGTGTGGATGGAGATTGTGTAATTTTTAGCCCTGTACTAGCTGAACCACTAATATATCTTAAAATTCTTTTGACGGCCGTCCAATGTTGTGTAGTTGGCGCATGCAAGTATTGACACACCTTGTTCACTGCGAAAGAAATATCAGGTCGTGTTAGTGTCAAATACTGCAGCCCTCCTACTATGCTCCTGTATTTTGTAGAATCATCAGGCCCCAATGGTTCACCATCTCCTGCAATCAACTTTTCTGAAGTAGACAATGGTGTTGTCACAGCTTTACAGTTCACCATGCCTACCTGCTTCACAAGATCATTAGCGTATTTTTCTTGTTTTAACCGAATGCCATTACGTACCTTTTTCACCTCTATACCCAAGAAGTAATTCAAATCTCCAAGATCCTTGAGAGCAAACTCACTATGAAGATCTCGAAGTAGTGCCATTGTTGCATCTTGTGAGGAACTTGCCACATCCACATAAATAAGAAGAAATATTGTTACTGATCCCTTGCTAAAATAGAATAGGGATGTATTGGCCTTTGATGGAGAAAATCCAAGCCGCTGTAACTTTGCACCTGCTTCAAACCATAAAATGCCTTATCAAGTTTACATAAATAATGCGGATTGGTCTTGTCTTCATACCCAGGGGGTTGCTTCATGTAGACATCCTCCTCTAGAACACCATGCAAAAACGCGTTCTGAACATCCAATTGACGCAAGCTCCATCCTTTTGAGACTGCAATAGACAACACTAGTCTAATTGCAGCAGCTTTAACAACTGGGCTAAATGTATCCTCATAGTCAATCCCATAGCGCTGCTTAAAGCCTTTGGCCACCAATCGAGCTTTATACCTGTCAAGAGTGCCATCGGCCTTTCTCTTTACTTTATAAACCCATTTGAAGTCAATAACATTAAGGCCTCTTTGTGGAGGAACTAGACGCCATGTTGCATTCCTATTAAGTGCTTCTAACTCTGTTTCCATAGCTTTTTTCCAATGACTCGTAGTCAAGGCTTCAGAGAGAGATTGTGGTTCACCCGTGCTGGTAAAGAGACCATACCGTATAGTGCCATCTGTGTACTTCTTTGGTTTGTGAATCCCACTTCGAGCTCGGGTCTGATGTTGAACTTGAACCGTGTCACCAGCAGCATGGGATCCAGGGTCAGCCAATGCAGGCACAGGCGCGGTAGCAGACGATGTTGGTGGTGGTTCGCCCGTGCTCGCCTGATGCAAGGACATGGGAAGCACTGGTGCGTTCGCAGCAGCTGAATCGCCCATGCGCTCTTGTTGTGTGGAGACGTCCGGGTCCAGGCCATCCATCGTGGTTGGTTGATGGGTGGACAACAAAAACTCCGGGGCTGCAGGAGCTGGGTCATCGTGGGAGTCAGCACCTGCTGTAGCCTGCATAAAATCGCCATGGTTCTCCTCCAAAACAACATTAGAATTAGGAAAATTCAGAGCACTAGTATGTCCATCAACCGTATGGTCACTAGGTGCAACACCCCCAGCATTAGAAGAAAAATGGGGCTGATTGGGTGAAAGAAGGAGAAGCTCAGTCCTTAGACGTGAGCCGGCGTTAGGATTAAGCTGAGAGAATGGGAAAACATTCTCATCAAAAACAACATCACGTGAGATGTAGACCTGGCCAGTAGAGGCATCAAGGCACTTGAAGCCCTTGTGTAGATTACTATATCCCAAAAAGATACAACGAACTGAACGGAATTGAAGCTTCTTGGAGTTGTATGGTCGTATAGGTTAGGCCAGCACGCGCACCCGAAGGTCCTAAGAGATGCATAATCGGGATTTTCTTTGTACAAACGATGAAGAGGTGTGTCAAAATCAAGGAGCTTTGTGGGTGTACGATTTATGAGAAATGTTGCAGCAAGAAACGCCTCGTCCCAATATTTGAGAGGCATAGAAGCATGGGCTAAAAGTGACTGGACAACCTCAACAATATGACGATGCTTACGTTCAACAGCACCATTTTGCTGGTGAGCATGAGGGCACGAAACATGATGGGAAATACGGACTTGTCGAAAGAAGGAATTGAGTTTTTCATACTTGCCTCCCCAGTCAGTTTGCATAGTAATGATTTTTTTTATCGAAAGCATGCTCAACAAGACTTTGAAATTCACGAAAGCACTTGAACACCTCAGATTTATGTTTAATAAAAAAAATCCAAGTGAATTTGCTAAAGTCATCAGTGAAACTGGCATAATAGTTCTTTCTATTAAAATTAGAATCACAAGCTGGACTCCAAACATCCGAAAAAACAAGTTCCAATGAAGCATGAGAGACACTAGACGATTTTGGGTAGGGAAGCTGATGACTTTTACCCTATTGACATGCATCCCATACTGACTCGACAAAGTCCTTGGTAGAACAAGGAAGATTATTTTTGCTGCTGACTCGATGAACAATAGCATAAGATGGATGACCTAGCCTACTGTGCCACCTTGCCGAGGAAGGATGCGCGCTCACACTCAGGACATGCTTGGATGAGGTAGTTCGATTGATCAGCAAGGGGTAAAGTCCGCCATCACATCTACCACGCAGAATGATCTTCTTCGTGGCCTGATCCTTGACCAAGAAAAAATCAAGGTGAAATTCTAAATAAGCATGATTATCTTTAGCAAATCGATGAACAGATACAAGGTTCTTGGTGGCTTGAGGAACATGAAGGACATTTTTTAAATGGAGATTATTACCGCTGGGTGTGTTAACCCATGTTCAATTTACCGATAGGGAAAAAATACCGGAGGTCACCGATAATCGGGTTTATCAGAAAATCTAGCAGTTTATCGTTTTCTTTTCGGACAAATTAAAAAAAACACCTGAATTTGCACATGATAACGTATAGATTATGTTCAAATCAGCTAACATTGAAAAATACACATATATAAATGCAAGAATATCATTTTTTACCCAACACGTCATATAGTCATCTGACTTCTTCCCTTCCACATAGTCCATTGGATTAATGGTCCCAAATCCCAACTATTACAAGTTCAAAGAGAATTAACCTAACTTAAAAGTAGTCCATATCCATAATCCATAGTCCCAAATACTACAGACAGTACATTAACATAAAAGTACATGAATCAAGATAGCACAATATGCTTGTGGTCACTGGTCAGGCACTAAAGCAGTATGTTGTCCAAAATGTTACAACCATATGAACCAAAACAACAAATATACTTGAAGTCTGGTCAGCAAAACACCACAGCTCTCAGGTGCCCAAATCCCTGCAAATGTTGATATATGCTCAAAATTTCGTGAGGAAATTTGTAGTCCAATTGTAGATGAGGGAAGAGATTTATCTAACCTTTCCATAGAGGCCCTTGACAGAGACTTTCTTCAACCTTTCCGATCTTGGACGGAGAGGGGCTGGTTGCACATCTCTAGCACCTACAAACATGTACAAAATATAAGCCTCCTAGCACACATATGTACATGTACTAGAGCATTCAAGCATCAATCCTATTGCTTATGATCCAAAACTAAAAATTCTTTAATATCTAGAGTATAACTCCTGGACAGAAATAGAACCTATGAACTGAATTTAGACCTGTAACTACATTATTACTAGCTTGACCTCCGTTAGAGTCTTCACCAAGACTAGGCTGACCAACACCACCAGTATTGCCACAAGAACCACCAGCATCACCATCACCTTTGACAAATATTTTCAACAAAAGCACATTACATCGAGAAAACTTATGACAAGATATGCATAAAATAGTCAATCAAAAGATAAAACACACCACTGCCTTCACAACCATCAGAACTGCTGTCTCCTGACTCTGCATAAGTTGGGCTACCTTGCTGATCAGAATCTGATTCAAAATAGTCTCCAATATTTTCCTCAGATACCACCTTTCTTTTCTTGCCACCTTTTTTTTTTTGCCAAAATCAAGCTTCTTTTTAAATGTGGCCAACTCTTCTTCGTTCATTCCTAACTCTTCTACAAGAAATGTGCTAGGGTTGTTAGGAGATTCAGGCTCACTACAATCATATTCATCAAGTGTCGGCACAGATTCACTCCTAGATTTGCACAACCAATCCATGATAGGGTTACATTCATCATACGGAGCAACTTCCATCAAGATGCTACAAGGATTGAAATCCTCTTTTTCAATGCTTTGCATTTGGTGAAGGCTTTGCATTTCGTCTTCAAACTATTTGATGTGCAACTTCAAATTGTAGTGCAAAAAAACCAACTTGTGGAGCTTCTCATAATTTAATCTATTTCTTAATTAGGTATGAACTAAGGCGAATGTGCTCCAATTTCGTTCACACACACTAGAGGACATGCATTGTGATACAATACGTCGTGCAATCTCTTGTAGTTCTTTGCAAGCTCCACCATATTGATCCCACCAATCAGCTAAAAAAAGGGCAAGATAAAATCCTTATTCATTACTACCAGCAAGACAAAAGTATGCTGAATTCAATACTACCAGCAGTTTAGATGCAATTACCTAGACTCATTTTGCCACTAAGTGCCGATCTTCGAGCCTCCTCTCCTCCAAATAACCTCCAAATAAAAAACAAGTAAATGCACAAATACAATTGCATTCATCATGGACAGCAAGATAGTTTACCTGTCCACAAATCGCACATGATGGTAACACCATATTCATGCCAGTCTTCCTTAAATTGACTCATGTGAGCCTCCACGTCTTGAAAATTCATATCTAATAATGGGCCATCTATTTCTCTTCCGGTTGGAATTTGTACTCCTTCACCAAGCTGTTGTGAAAACTTAAGTGCTGATCGGAAGTACGGGTAGTCAGCTTTCCTTCCAGGAATATCATTAGCATGGAACCATTTTGCCCAAAAATTCCCAAGTTTCTCTTTGGCACCCCCCATTAGCATAACATCTACTCGATGCTGAGCTTGTGTCCTACTATGTATCAAATCAATGTCAAAAGGAGCATTGGAAGCACTTTGAGGACTTTGGTAGAACCTGTCAATCCTAGTTTGATGATTTCCTGAACAACTTGTTGCCCCACTACCACTTGGCCTCCCAAAAGGTGAAGAACAATCATTTTCCAAGGCAGAATTAGATCCCCTCAGTGATTCTCCCATTGCTGTCTCAAGTTGTGTTGCTTCATCAAGAGCATTTCTTGGCCTACCATAGCCTATGTTTGCTGCCATAACCTCCTTTTCAACAAAGAGACGAATCTGACTACTTCTTTTCCTCCTGACTTTTCCTTTCACAAGTTCACTTGACATTAAATCCTTAATATAAGCTGGCACATTTGGGCAATCTGCTACATTTCCAGTCGATCCGGCGAGATGCTCCTTTAGACAAGTCACACCTCCACCCTTTACCTTTTTGAAACAATAAAAGCACTTAAAGCCAGCACCATGAGGGTGGGGAAAAGGCTCTCCATGGCTCCAAGTGACCTCAATTGGTCCGTTTAACTTCACTCGTCTCCCTACAACACCACATGTAGTGTTAACACATTATATTGAGTAGCATAACAGAAAAAATCAATTATGTGCTACTATCATGTAGCACCAAATGCAGTGTTCATTTTTAGATATCATAGATACAATTTGTAGGTATCAAGTTCATTCAAAATCATTACAGTCAGCTTGCAGGTCATGCAACACATTTGTCTGTTTAACATATTTTCTTGAACTGCATAACAAAAAAAATCATTTATGTGCTATTGTTGCAACAAAAAGAGTTCAGCTATTAGCATTGGCAAAACCTCTATAGTTCATTTTAGATATCATAGATAAATTTTGTTGCCATCAAATTCATTCAAAATTATCATTCAAATAGCTTGGTGGTCATCAACATGAGCACAACAATTGAGAAAGTTAAACATTTACTATGAATCTCCCATAGTCATACAACAATGTGTTGATTTACCATTTTTTGCAACCACCTCAACCGGAGCACTAGTATCTATCATTGGCACTCTACCAGCAACACCACTCAACGAAGCATCACCCTCGCCTTGAGTAGTAGGTTGACAAGCTGGAGGGCGTGAACGTGCATCATCATCCCTGCCCCCAGTCACCATCACAGAAGAGACGCACACGTCCTGGCAGTACACACACAAAGCTTGAAATGAACATGTCAAACAGTAGACTCTCAAAATCAAATGGAAATAGATCTATTGTACCTATGGAAATCGAGCAGTGAGGTCATGAGGATGGAGGGCAATGTTGGGGAGGGAGACGAGTGGCACCAGTGCAGCAACGTTGGGGAGGGAGATGAGCAGCAAACAAGAACAAGCAGCGTTGAAGCACCAGTGCAGCTCCTGCGCGACCAAGCAGCCTTGGTGAGGGAGACGAGTGGTAGGCGGCGGCGGCGGCCACGGCCGCGGCGACGAGTCTGGTGGACAAATGGATAAGCTTTAGGGTTAGAGAAGGAGTGAGGAATATATATATATATGGAGGTGGGTATTTGGGCCGGCCATCCAGCGGGCTTTTTTCACGGGCCCAAATTCAAAATGGCCGAAAAATTTCAGCGGTAACTGAAATTATCGGGCCCAGGCGAGAAATGAGATTATCGGAAATCTCATTTTTTTCTCGCTGAGTTTTTTTCCCCTGGTGTTAACAACCGCATGACCAATACGATCAATGTTCATACCTGCTCTATTTGCTGTCTTTATCTTATCCTTGCCATCATACTTGTCATGAATGACTAGTTTGTCGAGCTCGCCGGTGGTGTGGTCCATGGCTCCTGAATCAGTGTACCAGTTTGAGTCAGCACCGTATGCATGAGTAGCAACACCGGCACTTTTCTCCTTTGGTACATAGTTGGCGTCGTAGTGGTGCCAACACTCCGCTGCACTGTGCCCTTCCTTGAGGCACACCTGGCACTCGATGTCGCGCCGTGCGCGGTTCACTACGTAAAAAATGATTTTTAGCAACGGGTCGAATTTTTTGTAGGGGCGGCTGGTGATGGAGCCACCCCTACAGTGGCATGCTCGGGTGCCCAGACACTAGCCGCCCCTACAAATGGAACAGTAGGGGCGGTTGGTGATACGAGCCGCCCCTACAAATAGGGTCTGATTTGTAGGGGCGGCTCAATCACCAGCCGCCCCTGGATTTCTATTTGTAGGGGCGGTTGGTGATTGAGCTGCCCCTACAAATGCCCACGTATATATAGCTCGGATTTGTAGGGGCGGCTCAATCACTAGCCGCCCCTACAAATGACCCACATATAAAACAGTTGCAGCATCTTCTTCCTCCTCGGGTCACTCACTCCAACCCATGAAAGAAAGGTGGAGAGGCCTTGGGCACCTCCTAAAAATTGCTCTACTAAGGGGGGAAGGTTTTTGTCTCAAATCCTTTGGTGGAGAGGTTGTAGAAGGTAAGAAAATACTATTCCACACTTTTTTTTGAAGTTTTAATGGTTGGTTAGCGAGTAATTAGAGTTTTGTTTTTCTCTCTCTTTTATGGTGCTTGAGCTACTTATGAAGCAAATTAGACCTGAGTTTTAAATGTACTAGGGTAAATTAGGGAGGAGAATAAGATCAGTACCTTATTTAGTCCATGTTTTTTGATTTTAGTGAATAATTAGTTAGTTTTATGGGTGTTTCATGTGCATGTGGATCTATATCTAGGGTTTGGTTTTTTTATTAATTTTGTTTTTGTAAATTTATGTTTGATGAAATTGGACTAGGGTTTGTATGAAAGATATTGGGTAAAGTATAATTGTTGCTAATTGTTGTCTTTGAAATTGTTTATTGTAATCAATAAATATGTATTTTAATTATTTATGGATAAATGGGCCATTAATTAATTTTCCTCTACCGTGGTGTGTTTGTATGCTTCATGTAACTATATTAGATTTATATTCATATATATCTGAAGTATATACAATTATTCTCAAGTAATTATTAATTTGATTTATTTTTATATATATCTAAATAAGTAGTCCTTTAATGTTTGTTTTGTTGTTGTTGTAAAAGATGGAGTATAGGAACTCTTGGATGTATGGTTCATTACGGTTCAAGGCAGGTTTCCATGAAGAGGTGGATAAATTTATTGAAGCCGTAAAGAAGCATGCAACGACATTGAAAGAGAATAAGGATACAATTATTTGCCCCTGTAAAGATTGCAAGAACCGTATGGCATGGACAGATGTGACTATCATCAGATCACATTTGATTATGCGAGGATTTGTTGAGGACTACAGTGTGGATTCATCATTCCAAAATGGTTATTGTTAATGACGAGGATGAGGAGGAATACGACGACAAAACCATAGAATCCCTGTCCCAATATTCAGCAGAGCTTGATGCATGAATTGATTTTGAGTTTGGTAATAAACAAGGTGGTGATGCTGGTGGTTGGGATGGTAACGACGAAGATGGTGTCAATAATGATGGTGGAGCACATGTCGGGGATGAAGATGATTTGGAGGACATGATTCGAGCCATTGGACCAAAGATTTTACTAAATAGCCCGAAAGGTCTAGAAAATTTGGAAAGGGTGACAAAAGCATCGAAGGAGACTATGTATGGTGTTGAAAAGGGTTGTTCGATACATTAGACATTGCTATGTTTTGTGCTTGAGCTGCTCATCCTGAAGGCTAAGTACGGCTGGTCAGACTGTAGTTTCAATGATCTATTGCATCTCCTATCATGGGTGCTACCACAACCAAACTTAGTTCCCGCCAACACATACCAAGCGAAGAAGGTCATAAGTCCATTGACAATGGGGGTTGAAAAAATCCATGCATGCCCCAACCAATGTATACTTTTTCGTGGCAAAACGTTCAAGTCACTAGATAAATGTCCCCGGTGTGGGGCCAGCCGGTACAAGAACAATGACCTTTATGGTGGGGACGAACCCTCCATGGGCAAAAAGAGGAATAAGAAGGGTACAAAAAAGGTGGTACAAGAATTTTAGCCCCTAAAGGACACTCCATTAGGCAATGATGCAAAGCAGAGAAGAATTCATGCCTTGGTAATGTGGTACCTGCCAGTGACCGACCGCTTGAGACGTATCTTCCTAAACCCTAAAGAAGCCGCACTCATGACATGGTGGGATGATGAGCGCAAGGTGGATGATGATAAGATTGCACACCCGGCTGATTATAGTCAGTGGCAAAGGTTTGATGAGAAGCTCAAAGAATTCAGTGATGACCCAAGGAATGTACGGTTTGGCTTGAGCATCGATGGAATGAATCCCTTCAATGAGAGGATGAGCGACCATAGCACATGGCCAGTGATCTTGACCATGTACAACATCCCAACATGGTTGTCAGAAGAGGAAGTACCTTCTCCTCACTATTCTTATTTCTAGCCCTAAACAACCAGGCATTGATATAGACGTGTTCCTCGAGCCTTTGATGCAAGAAATGGAGAGACTATGGAGGCATGGGGAGCAGATGTACGATGCGTTCTGAAAGGAGGACTTCATATGTAGAGCAATAATATTTGTTACTACCAATGATTATCCCGCGATGTTTGCTTTGTCTAGATAGATCAAAGGAAAGACGGGATGCTTGGTTTGCTTGGATGGTACTACATGGGTGTACCTAGATTCATCCAAGAAGATAGTTTACCTAAGGAACCAACGCTTCTTAAAGACAAGTCACAAGTACCGCAGCAAATTGTTCTTTAGATTTTATGACAATGCCTCGGAGATTGAACCCCCTTCGGAGAGACGTCATAACGGAGAACACGTGTATAGAATGGTGAAAAACATACGCGTCGTCTATGGAAAGAAGAATCTGGATGGGACGAATAGAGATAGAAGCACACCTCCTATCGAAGGCGTACCTTTCAAGAAAGAATCGATCTTCTTTCAGTATCTGCCTTATTGGCCAGACTTGGAGGTCCCCCATGCCATTGATGCTATGCATGTGCAGAAGAATGTCTTTTGAGAGTCTCATTGCTACCTTGATGGACACAGGCAAGTCAAAGGATGGTCTAAAAGCACGGAAAGACATGGTGTAGCTAAACATGATGCCACAACTTCACCCGGTACCTATAGCTAATGGAAAATACACTCTGCCCTTGGTGTTTCTCAACAGCAGGCAGAACACTATGATGGAGGTGGCAATGGGTGTGGCACATCCTCCTGGTGGCTTACACCACAATAATAAGATACTGCCGGACTACACTAGGGTCGAGGTGCATACAGTGAAGCCCGAGTTCATGCAGTGGAGGATAGACTACGCAACTCCTGAGGGGCTGGTGTTACTTTGAGATGTTATGGGGCAGTTCATCCTCTGGCACAAATGAGACATTATATTGACTACTTCTTTGCCGCCTCCCCCTCTCCCAAATTTGGAGCGAGTTGTTGAGGTCGAGGAGATATTTTCACCGTCTTGTGACCCCCACATTCCTAAGATGCCACATTCTTCCTCGCCTCCTAGCCAGCATGTGCCTGATGAGATGCCACAACCTTCTCTAGCTCGTACCGAGCAAGTGCATCATGAGATACCATAGTCTTCTCAACAAGCACAGCCGATACATGAACAATGAGTGCCTCCTAAAGAAGCTGCAACACAAGAAGATGAGGACGTGCCTGAATGGGAAATTCGAAAGAAGCATCCAATCACCATAAGGCCATTTTATGTTCCAATCAAAGATGTCTCGTCGGTGTCCAAGTGGTATTCCATGACCTGAGAACCAAGTTAAAAAAGTCCCATCACGGGGTTCTAAGGAGGCCATCACTAGCAAACTCCATCAAATTGTAAAGTAGTATTCAAATGTTGATGCCATCAAATGGTCAAAGGGTTGCCCGAAAACATATGAAAGAGGCAAGCCCTTCCTACCAAACTAGGACATCCAGCGCCTACCACTTGGAATGAGAAGGTTCCATGATTGGTACTTGCGTGTTCTCCCAACGGGCATAGATCTCTTACAAGCATGCTTCCCCACCAGCACATTTGGAAGCCCAGCCGGGAAAATTGTCTTTGACTTCAATGACATGCACACATGCTTTCACCTAGGAGAAATGGAGATGAATCTAATTCGCACGTGGTGCCTGTAAGTCCTTGTCCTCTCGATATGATATGAATGTAATCTTTGAATTTTGTTGTAACTAACCCACGCCGTGATTTATAGAATGCAAGTGCACATTGTCAAACAAATGCAAGTGTGAAAGCCAGGTATCTAGACCCTCAAGCTATAGCCCAAATAAATTTTAATTACCCTAAATAGTGGACACTGGATGTCAAAGAGCTTGCTGCTGCAAAGACTCTTCGGGAGAAAGAGTGCATCCGTTCGGCGAAACTAAGGGAAGAGTCCCTTAAGGTTGCGGCATACATTGCCCTAGCTTTCAAAAATCTCCAACAACACTCTACTATATGGCTACCATACAACTTCGAGTAAGTTCAACTCTATACTTAAAGCTTTGTTCGATAAATTTTATTCAATGCAAAAGAGCTTATCTAGTTCTATGATTAAATCCATGCAGCAACCACTAGATTTGTATAGCTGTCGATGTTGGGAGGAGCATGGCATGGGTCTTTGATTCAATAGATAGGGACCTGGTGACATACAAAGACTTCATATCGATTCTCAAGACGTATACATATCGACAATCCTCATTAGCTTATATGTTTGTATACGTACTTGTAATGTTCACTTTTGGATTCTAACAAGTTGTATTTGCTAAAATAATTCAAACAGGGCATTTAGGTTCTATGTCACTAATCATCGCGGAAGGCATGATCCAGCAAGGAAGGAAAAGCTGGCTATAAAAACACTATGTGCGGTAAGTGTAACTTACTTATTCAGTACTCCGTTACATGGCTATCAAAAGCATTACTTAACATTTTCATATGCAAAACGCACAGTGCCCCAAGCAGAAGCCTGGGAGTGTACATTATGGATACTATATATGTTCTATGATAAGTAACACCGGTGCCTATAGGAGACACCCCTTAAGGGTAAGTTTGAACCTCTTCACCCGTAGTATAAAAACTTCGTACATGGTATGAAATACTAAACCAAAACTTGTTCTCTTGTAGTGGAGAGAAGAGAAAGGAATGAAAAGGGACCCATACAAGGATGAATGTGGCAGAACCTCCTAAGTTATAGAGCCCACATGAACCTGTCACTGTCCGACGACCTTTGACATTTATGCATATGTTTCCATTAACTTAAAAAGACTGTCGGGTGTCCTCGGGGAACCCCGAATCATCCATGATTTCCGAGCAGGATCACGTTACAGAGTCATTGCAGTATTACAACATTTATTCAAATATCAAAACCAGAGTAAAAACAGCGGAAGTCTTACGATAACATAGCTTACAAACCAGTTGTTTCCAAACCTTACAAACTAAGTTTGATGATTATTACAACCCATAGTAGTAGTGGAGTGGCATAATTAATATAGACATATCACACAAAATAAACATCTTGCCCAAGGATCACACATTTACTTCTCATCGTCAGAACGAACGATAGTCATGCAGCACGATCCAAAACAGATCTGCTCATGAGGCTCACCTGCAACAAGGGGTCAACGAACCCTGAGTACAAAAGTACTCAACAAGACTTATCCAAAATATTAACTGATAAACTCAAGAATGCAGGCTTAGGGATTCAAGGTATAGCTTTAACAATGATCAAAGTTCTTTTGCGTAAAAGCTCTTTTAACAACATTCTTTATATAGAAAACTTCTCAAGAATTATATACAAAGCTGACACGATCCGCACTGAGATCATGAAACTTCATATCCAACACCTTCACAAGCCTTATTCAAGTTCCGGTTATTAATTCTACGATGATGAACAGTGAGTTGAGTCTCCTTAACCGAGGAGCAACGACGATTCGAACCGATTAAAACCCAGCTGGGGATTCCAGACCACACGACATATGCAGGTCCCTGACCTACATATACCAACCTATCCTCGGATCCCCTAAAACAAGAACGGGTTTGCGCCACCCGAGAACACAGTACTCCACCATTCCAGCCCATGGCCACGTGGGTACACGCTATTCCCGCCATCTCTCCACTCCCAGTGCGCGAGTAGCCATTCTCGTAATAGAATTGCCAAGTTCAGGCTTACCAGAGTATGTGGTTAGTACTACAAATTCTCACCTCATGCAATTCAACAACGGACGTGCCTTAATCGACATAGGCGAAAAGAACCCGCTCACAAGACCTCCATGTCTTGTGGCTCACACACACCGAGTCCGCCCGGTCTAGATTTATTACTCCACATTCCCATATCACATGCTAACATAGTTAACCAATGTTCCGTTTAAACTTGCAGGTGGCAGGTAGTCACCCGACTTTCCTCGTTCTATGCATAGCTAAGCAAGGCTAGGTATACACGAGTTTAAAATTGGTAATATGGTAAATATGGAATAACAAGGGTGGTAATGCACCAATTAGGCTCTTACTTAACTCCTAATCACTTAATGCAGTAACAGAAAGCAAAAGCGAAATTAATTTATAAAACACAAGGTAGGGTTGTATGCATCCGGGGCTTGCCTTCGTTGACGGAAAAGTCCGGTTCCTGCGACGTTACACAAGTATTCGATCCGACCTCAACAGACGGATTAACCTCTTCAATAGCTTGATTAACTATCACGTTTTCACCTTCGTTCACTACACGTAATAACAATGCCATGTTTAACATGATGCGGAATTCGAAACATGATGCTCGATGATGGATGCAAAATTAATAATTTGAATACAACTTTCCTTCACGGTACAGTTGCAAGTCAAGCAAACTAAATCTTTTTCGTAACACATACATCAACTGCCAAGGATCATTAACAACAAATGACCCAAGGTCGTCACTCAATCCAAAATTCCAAACAAAAACCTAAATCATTAAAGGTTACTATTCGCTTTTATGAATTAATTATTTAATTCAAAATTATGAAATAAATCAACTTATTCCAATTGAGCTCAAAATTTTAGTACATGTTCATTACATGTTAACTAAGTGGCAAAACAAATTTCATAATTTTTGGATAAATAAATAAGCCTAGAAAAATCATGGAAATCCATTTATGAATAAATTGAGCAATTTTTATCACATTTAAAAATTACTAAAAAACACTATTTCATATTTTTCTTAAATACTATACATCTCAGAGAAGTCACACAAAAATTTTCATAATTTTTGGAGCTCTAAATAAATCTACACAAAAATAACAAAAACAGACACTATTCATTCAAATCTGAAAATAAAAAAATCCATTTGAACGCTGAGTCACTGACAACAGGTCCCACATGTCATCTTCAACCTCCGACGTTGACTACGGCAGCGACGGCTCTGACCAGCGATTTCTCATTGACGGTGAGTCCAAAGGCGACGGTCAAGGTACCAAAATGACCACATCATCACGGCGTATCGACTGAAGGCACTAGCTAGACGAATTACTACGAGTTACGAGCTTGGCGTCGGCCATGGAGGACGCGGTGGCTCGGCGACGTTACGCCGGCGATAGGAGTACGGTAGCAGTTAATCAAAGGGCATAGGAAGCATTAGGAGCTCACCACGAACACTACAGAGCAGAAAGCAAGGCTGGAGAAGCAGCATAGACGTGGGTCGACGTGAACAGCAATGGCGGCGGAGCAAGGATCGTCGGTGACGGTGTGCCGGCGACTGCAGTGGATAAAACGGCCAATCAACAGTGAAATGAGCACTACGGCATCGAGACAAAGCTAAAGGTACACCAATCAAGGGCAACGGCTCACCGACGGGCTCTGGCCACGGAGATGCGCATGCGACGGTGAGGTTACCGGCCGCGAGGAAGAAGGCGATGAAACTCGAGTTTCCCGGTGAAGACAAGCCAAATTGGTGGGTCAGATGGACGTGCAAGGTTCAGGCGGAGCTGGGACTAGCTTATCAGTGACGGTGGAGCACGACAACGACAGCACGGGCTCGCCGGAGATGGAGCAGCAGCGACAGGAAAAACAAAGAACGAAGAAAGAAGAACGGCGGCGGCTCCAGAGCTTTATAGGGCAGCCAAGGAAGCACAAGGAAGCCACGACGAAGCCTTCAGCGTGCCAACACGACGCCCAGACGGCCACGCGCGCGACTAGAAGCAAGCCGAAGCTCGCCGGCGGTGTAGCGCAAGCGGTGAACACTGTTCACAGTAATTACAAGTTTGCCATTCGCCAAATTTCACAAATTACTCTCAAATTTTCATAACAACTCAAAAATCTCCAAAAACAAAAGTTGTTCAAAATCAAAAGTTCTACAACTTTGCTTCTATAACCATCTCTTAATTAGGTCTAGATTTTGAAATGAACTTTTGAATTTGAATAGGGAAATTTAACGAATTACGCCTTTTTGAATTACTCAAAATTTTTCTAAACAACTTGAAAAACTCCAAAGATAAACTTTGCTTAACTTGCCAAGCTCTACACTTTTGCTTTAAGGCTCAACCCCAAAATATGCTTAGATTTTGAAATGGATTTTTAGGGTAGAGTTTAAATACTGAAAAACGGGGTTTTCTCGAAAAATTCAAAACCCAGACAAACTTTGAACTTGAGTCAACAATACAATTCAACACTCATTACACAAATGTAAACTTGTTTTAGTAAATGCATATCAAAGTTTTCACCAAATGCCAAATGCTTTGCAATGCATATGATGACATGTCAGATTTTAATATTTAACACCCGAGGTGTTACAATCCTTCCCCCTAAAAGAAATCTCGCCCCGAGATTCAAAGCCATAGGGTAAGTAATGGAAAAGGAAATGTGTCACGAGAACACATACAAACTCTGTCCATAAAACAGCTGAGGTCCCTTTTACAAAACACAACTTGTACTACCGAGCTCAACTAACATTACTCGATTCTATATTGACGATAGAAACTCTGGAAACTTTTCTAACAAGTAATCTTCTGATTCCCAAGTAGCTTCCTCTTCTAAGTGTTAATTCCATTGTATTTTATAGAACTTGATTGCCCGTCTTCGAGTAACACGATCTTTCTGATCTAACACTCGGATAGGATATTCGGAATAAGTTAAATCCAGTTCTAGTTCCACTCCTTCAACTTCAACATTTTGTTCAGGTACTCGGAGACACTTCTTCAATTGAGAAACATGAAACACATCATGCACAGCTGCGAGATGTTCAGGTAATCTCAAGCGATATGCCACTTTTCCATACCTTTCCAAAATTTGATATGGTCCAATATATTGAGGTGCCAACTTTCCTTTAACACCAAAATGGGTAACTCCCTTCATTGGTGATACTTTCAGATACACAAAATCTCCTTTGGTAAATACCAATGGTCTCCGTCTTCTATCCACATAACTCTTTTGTCGGGATTGAGCTATCTTCAAATTACTCTGTATTTGCCTAACCTTGTCTTCTGTTTCTTTCACAAGGTCAACTCCAAAGAATCTTCTTTCTCCAGGCTCAGACCAACTCAATGATGTTCTGCATCTATGACCATAGAGTGCTTCAAATGGAGCCATTCTAATGCTTTCTTGGTAACTATTGTTGTATGAGAACTCGGCCAAAGGTAAGCATTCATCCCACTTATTGGAATAGTTAAGGACACAACACCTTAACATATCTTCAAGCACTTGATTAACCCTTTCAGTCTGTCCATCAGTCTGTGGATGATAAGTTGTACTGTACAGAAGTTTGGTACCCAACGAAGAATGCAATTGTTTCCAAAAGTTGGAGACAAACTGTGTACCCCTATCTGACACAATAGTCTTGGGTACTCCATGGAGACTCATGATTCTTGCTAAGTACATTTTGGCATACTGGATCATAGGATATATTGTCTTGACTGGAAGAAAATGCGCTAACTTAGTGAGTCGATCTACAATAACCCAAACTGAGTCAAATCCCTTTGATGTCTTGGGTAGACCAACAATAAAGTCCATACTTATGTCCTCCCACTTCCAAGAGGGAATAGGTAATGGTTGTAATTCACTAGCAGACCTCAAATGTATAGCTTTCACCTTTTGACAAGTATCACACTTTGCTATGTATCTAGCAATCTCTATTTTCATTTTAGTCCACCAGAATCTTTGCTTCAAGTCATGGTACATCTTGTTGCTTCCTGGATGGATTGATAACCTAGTAGCATGTGCCTCTTCTAGAATTGACTGCCGCAACTCAGGAACTTTTGGTACCACCAGGCGATCCTTGAACCACAACACATCTTCATTGTCAATACTAAAGCATTCCGCTTTTCCATTCTTGACTCTTTCCTTGATATGGGCTATACCCTTGTTTTCCTTCTGAGCAGCAATAACTTGATCTCGAATAGTGGCTTCAACAATTATGTTGGTCAAACTTCCTTGTTGAATTACTTCTACATTCAACTTTTCCATTTCTTGACATAAATTCAAACCCATTGTTCTCACTGTTAGACAATTGCAATAACTTTTGCGACTGAGGGCATCTGCAACTACATTTGCTTTACCAGGGTGATAATGTACTTCCAAATCATAATCCTTAATCAGTTCTAACCATCTTCTTTGTCGCATGTTCAACTCTGACTGAGTAAAGATATACTTTAGGCTTTTGTGGTCTGTATACATATGACACGTATTACCAAGTAGGTAATGCCGCCAAATCTTTAGAGCATGAACCATAGCTGCTAACTCCAAGTCATGAGTCGGATAATGTTCTTCATGTTGCTTAAGTTGCCTAGATGCATAGGCAATGACTCGGCCTTCTTGCATCAACACACATCCAATGCCAATACCTGAAGCATCACAATAAACATTAAACGGCTTCTCGATATCAGGTTGGGCTAATACTGGTGCCGTGGTTAACAGTCTCTTCAAAGTCTGGAAAGCCTCTTCACAATCTGATGACCAGACAAACTTAACTTGGTTCTTCAACAATTCAGTTATGGACTTTGATATCTTTGAGAAATCTAGAATAAACCGACGGTAATATCCCGCCAAACCCAGAAAACTCCGAACTTGATGAACTGTGGTTGGCAGTTTCCAATCAAGCACATCCTTCACTTTGCTTGGATCAACTGCAACTCCTTCGGCTAACAAGACATGTCCAAGAAATTGCACTTCCTTAAGCCAAAAATCACACTTGCTGAACTTGGCATATAGTTGATGTTCTCTCAAACGGGTTAGAATAATTCTGAGATGTTCCGCATGTTCTTTCTTATTCTTGGAATATACTAAAATGTCATCAATAAACACCACTACAAACTTGTCTAGCTCAGGCATGAATACTGAGTTCATTAGATACATGAAATGAGCTGGAGCATTTGTCAAACCAAAAGACATTACCAAGTATTCATACAATCCATATCTTGTGGTAAATGCCGTTTTGGGAATATCCTCAGATTTTATCTTGATTTGATGATATCCTGATCTCAAATCTATCTTGGAGAAAACTTTAGCTCCGGCCAGTTGATCAAAAAGCAGATCTATCCGAGGTAATGGATACTTATTCTTGATGGTCACTTCATTCAATGGACGATAGTCAACACATAACCTCAGGGTCTCATCTTTCTTTTTCACAAAAATTGCCGGACATCCCCAAGGTGAAGAACTAGGTTGGATAAACCCTTTCTCAATCAATTCTTGTAACTGAATTTTCAACTCGGCCAATTCCTTAGGTGGCATCCTATAAGCTCTCCGAGAAATCGGAGCTGTTCCAGGTTGTAATTCTATATTGAACGGTACATCCCTATCAGGTGGTAGACCGGGTAAATCTTCAGGAAACACATCCGGAAATTCACACACTACCAGAATATCTCTAATCTCTTTGACAATAGTTGCACAAATCTTGCTCACTAATCTTCTTAGGGTTGGAAGTTGGATAAGAAGTTGAGAATTACTATCAGGCAAATTCACTCGTAAGGTCCTATTCAAAGCATCTATAACAGCCTTATGCTGATATATCCAATTCATTCCCAAAATTACATCTATATCCTGATCCTTAAGGATAATCATGGTAGTGGGAAAAATATGCCCACCTAGGTTTACGGGTACCTGGTATACCATTTCCTTAGTACACAGACGTCCCCCGGGCGACTGTATAAAGAAACTTTCCTTTGTTGCCCCAATCGAGATTTCATGCTTCACGACAAATGTTCTATTGATGAATGAATGCGATGCGCCAGAATCAAAAAGTACAACTGTAGGGTGATTGGCAACAGGAAACATACCCATCATCACTGGCTCCCCTTCCAGAATTTCTCTAGCTTAAATATAGAACACTCGTCCTGTCTTCCTCCCATCTTTGCCCTTCTGAGCATTCTGATTGTGGTTCTTGTTTGGTGCCTGACCTTGTTGTTGATTGGCAGGAGCCTTCTGATAATTTTGATTAGCCTGCCTAGGATATGGACATTCCCTGGAGAAATGACTAGTCCTTCCACAATTATAGCATGGATAGTTGTGACCCTAGGATGTTGGAGCATTGCCACCAGAAGCATTGGTTGACTATGAACTCGGATAGGTTATAGCAGGACGGACATTTGACTGTTGCCCAGCTTGAAACTGCGGCGGATGATAAGGAGGACGATTATGATGTACTAGATGATAAATCACCCTCTGCCTCTTCTGATTTCCCCCAAAAGATCCAGACGGCACGCTCTTTTTCTTTTTGAGCTCCTTATGCTGCCGATACTTTGATTCTGAAGCAATTGCAATATTTACTGCCTCATGGTAAGTGACATTGGTGCAAGTGGTCATCATAGTCTGCAACTTGGTATTCAGGCCTCTCATAAACCACCTCTTCTTCTTGGCATCAGTATTGACATGTTCGGATGCATATTGGGACAGATGATTAAATCTTCCCACATACTGCATCACGCTTTGATCTCCTTGTTTCAAAGCAAGGAATTCATCTAGCTTCATAGCCATCACTCCTTCGGGAATATAATGGGCTCTGAAGGCTGTACGGAACTCAGCCCAAGTTATTAGAATGCCAGCTGGTTGCATAGCCACTAAGTTTGCCCATCAAGCACTTGCTGCTCCTCTAAGTTGTTGGGCGGCAAACGTAGGTTTCTGATACTCCGTGCATGGGATAAGGTCAAATTTCTATTCCATGGTTCGAAGCCAGTCATTAGCCTCCAATGGTTCATCTGCCTTGGTGAACACTGGGGGTCTTGTGTCTATAAAATCAACATATGTAGCCTCCTGTCGGTTATGGTGGCGTCCACAGTTTCCGTACATCTGATTCTGATTACTCTGAGCCATCTCATGAAGCAAACGAGAATTTTCAGCCGTCACATTGACAAGTGCAGTTATAGCATCAGCTAAATTGGTTGGAACTGGTGGCGGATCTGGAATACCGTCCTCATCTTGTGAAGTTCCCGGAATAAACGAACCCCATGTACGACGCATCTGCTCATAACAAACCAAACTTTATTTACATGTCTTTATTGAATTGTACCAAAGCTTACTCTAGACACCTTACATAGAGTTTACTAATGTACAAACAAACCCACGAGTACGAAAACAGAACTACATAGCTTAACTAGAGCTACTATTATACAACTCTACTCTTCTCCTCAATTTCTTCAAACTTCAGGCTCGGTATCCATTCCGGAATTATTACCACCTTCATCATCACTTTCATCGATCATTACTAATTCTTTAGGATCTTCTTCTTCTTCTTCCTCTCCCGATTCATCATCATCGGCAAGGATGACACCGGGGTCCATGGCATCAGCTTGAGGCTCATGATTCGGATTTAATAGATTGCTAAGCCTATGAACTTCCTCATGTAGATATGTATTATGTTCTTCTAAATCTTCTACATAGAATTCTAGCTCATGAGTTCTAGCTCTAGCTACATTTTCCCTGTGCCAAGCTTCATTTCTTCCTTCCACCGTACGAACTAACATACTTTCGCAGTTCCTATGCGCGGTGGTGAGCTGCCTCAATTGACCCTGTAATTCTCCTATTTGTATAACATCCAAAGCCCTATCTCTAGTAGATTGTGCTAACTCCATAGAAACCCTCAGTATCTCTGCCTGGGGATCAGGCCTAGAGCTGCTACTGCTAGCACCATCATTTCTCGGGGCAAGTTGGTGACGAGGAACTCCTTTGGGTCCGGTGGACTTACGGGGGGTCATCTTGGCACGAGCCATACTGTAGGAAGCCAGTTTAATCCAAGTAAGCCCATTTGATCAAAATCCAAAGAGTAGCTAAGATGGATTACATTCCTCCAACCAGACTCACTACTTAATTCCAGACTAAGAGGTGAAGGAAGTAACAAGTGAATTATTCCTGATGCATGAATCGTTCTTACGAACAAAAACATCAAAGTTTATAATGCACATAAACAACATTTATTTTTATATAGGGCATAGTATGATTACTACTCCACCACACAAAAACCTTTTAATCAAATAGGGAATGGTGAGAAAGAAATAAGATAAGTCAGAAGCAATTTGGACTAAATTACCAAGTTAAATTTAGTCATCCAAATCATTTTGAAGTTTTTGTAAAACAATACAACAAAAACCTTGAAACAAAGAGCTCTCTGATACCATTCTGTGGCAGAACCTCCTAAGTTATAGGGCCCACATGCACCTGTCACTGTCCGACGACCTTTGACATTTATGCATATGTTTCCATTAACTTAAAAAGACTGTCGGGTGTCCTCGGCGAACCCCGAATCATCCACGATTTCCGAGCAGGATCACGTTACAGAGTCATTGCAGTATTACAACATTTATTCAAATATCAAAACCAGAGTAAAAACAGCGGAAGTCTTATGATAACATAGCTTACAAACCAGTTGTTTCCAAACCTTACAAACTAAGTTCGATGATTATTACAACCCATAGTAGTAGTGGAGTGGCATAATTAATATAGACATATCACACAAAATAAACATCCTGCCCAAGGATCACACATTTACTTCTCATCGTCAGAACGAACGATAGTCATGCAGCACGATTCAAAATAGATCTGCTCATGAGGCTCACCTGCAACAAGGGGTCAACGAACCCTGAGTACAAAAGTACTCAACAAGACTTATCCGAAATATTAACTGATAAACTCAGGAATGCAGGCTCAGGGATTCAAGGTATAGCTTTAACAATGATCAAAGTTCTTTTACGTAAAAGCTCTTTTAACAACATTCTTTATATAGAAAACTTCTCAAGAATTATATACAAAGCTGACATGATCCGCACTGAGATCATGAAACTTCATATCCAACACCTTCACAAGCCTTATTCAAGTTCAGGTTATTAATTCTACGATGATGAACAGTGAGTTGAGTCTCCTTAACCGAGGAGCAACGACGATTCGAACCGATTAAAACCCAGCTAGGGATTCCAGACCACACGACATATGCAGGTCCCTGACCTACATATACCAACCTATCCTCGGATCCCATAAAACAAGAACGGGTTCGCGCCACCCGAGAACACAGTACTCCACCATTCCAGCCATGGCCATGTGGGTATACGCTATTCCCGCCATCTCTCCACTCCCAGTGCGCGAGTAGCCATTCTTGTAATAGAATTACCAAGTTCAGGCTTACTGGAGTATGTGGTTAGTACTACAAATTCTCACCTCATGCAATTCAACAACGGACGTGCCTTAATCGACACAGGCGGAAAGAACCCGCTCACAAGACCTCCATGTCTTGTGGCTCACACACACCGAGTCCGCCCGGTCTAGATTTATTACTCCATATTCCCATATCACATGCTAACATAGTTAACCAATGTTCCGTTTAAACTTGCAGGTGACAGGTAGTCACCCGACTTTCCTCGTTCTACGCATAGCTAAGCAAGGCTAGGTATACACGAGTTTAAAATTGGTAATATGGTAAATATGGAATAACAAGGGTGGTAATGCACCAATTAGGCTCTTACTTAACTCCTAATCACTTAATGCAGTAACAGAAAGCAAAAGCGAAATTAATTTATAAAACACAAGGTAGGGTTGTATGCATCCGGGGCTTACCTTCGTTGACGGAAAAGTCTGGTTCCTGCGACGTTATACAAGTATTCGATCCGACCTCAACAGACGGATTAACCTCTTCAACAGCTTGATTAACTATCACGTTTTCACCTTCGTTCACTACACATAATAACACTGCCATGTTTAACATGATGCGGAATTCGAAACATGATGCTCGATGATGGATGCAAAATTAATAATTTGAATACAACTTTCCTTCGCGGTACAGTTGCAAGTCAAACAAACTAAATCTTTTTCGTAACACATACATCAACTGCCAAGGATCATTAACAACAAATGACCCAAGGTCATCACTCAATCCAAAATTCCAAACAAAAACCTAAATCATTAAAGGTTACTATTAGCTTTTATGAATTAATTATTTAATTCAAAATTATGAAATAAATCAACTTATTCCAATTGAGCTCAAAATTTTAGTACATGTTCATTACATGTTAACTAAGTGGCAAAACAAATTTCATAATTTTTGGATAAATAAATAAGCCTAGAAAAATCCTGGAAATCCATTTATGAATAAATTGAGCAATTTTTATCACATTTAAAAATTACTGAAAAACACTATTTCATATTTTCTTAAATACTATACATCTCAGAGAAGTCACACAAAAATTTTCATAATTTTTGGAGCTCTAAATAAATCTACACAAAAATAACAAAAATAGACACTATTCATTCAAATCTGAAAATAGAAAAATCCATTTGAACGCTGAGTCACTGACAACGGGTCCCACATGTCATCTTCAACCTCCGACGTTGACTACGGCAGCGATGGCTCTGACCAGCGATTTCTCGCCGACGGTGAGTCTAAAGGCGACGGTCAAGGTACCAAAATGACCACATCATCACGGCGCATCGACTGAAGGCACTAGCTAGACGAATTACTACGAGTTATGAGCTTGGCGTCGGCCATGGCGGACGCGGTGGCTCGGCGACGTTACGCCGGCGACAGGAGTACGGTAGCAGTTAATCAAAGGCCATAGGAAGCATTAGGAGCTCACCACGAACACTACAGAGCAGAAAGCAAGGCTGGAGAAGCAGCATAGACGTGGGTCGACGTGAACAGCAATGGCGGCGGAGCAAGGATCGTCGGTGACGGTGTGCCGGCGACAGCAGTGGATAAAACGGCCAATCAACAGTGAAATGAGCACTATGGCATCGAGACGAAGCTAAAGGTACACCAATCAAGGGCAACGGCTCACCGACGGGCTCTGGCCACGGAGATGCGCATGCGACGGTGAGGTTACTGGCCGCGAGGAAGAAGGCGATGAAACTCGAGTTTCCCGGTGAAGACAAGCCAAATTGGTGGGTCAGATGGACGTGCAAGGTTTAGGCAGAGCTGGGACTAGCTTATCAGCGACGGTGGAGCACGACAACGACAGCACGGGCTCGCTGGAGATGGAGCAGCGGCGACAGGAAAAACAGAGAACGAAGAAAGAAGAACGGCGGCGGCTCCAGAGCTTTATAGGGCAGCCAAGGAAGCGCAAGGAAGCCACGACGAAGCCTTCAGCGTGCCAACGCGACGCCCAGACGGCCACGCGTGCGACTGGAAGCAAGCCGAAGCTCGCCGGCGGTGTAGCGCAAGCGGTGAACACTGTTCACAGTAATTACAAGTTTGCCATTCGCCAAATTTCACAAATTACTCTCAAATTTTCATAACAACTCAAAAATCTCCAAAAACAAAAGTTGTTCAAAATCAAAAGTTCTACAACTTTGCTTCTATAACCATCTCCTAATTAGGTCTAGATTTTGAAATGAACTTTTAAATTTGAATAGGGAAATTTAACGAATTACGCCTTTTTGAATTACTCAAAATTTTTCTAAACAACTTGAAAAACTCCAAAGATAAACTTTGCTTAACTTGCCAAGCTCTACACTTTTGCTTTAAGGCTCAACCCCAAAATATGCTTAGATTTTGAAATGGATTTTCAGGGTAGAGTTTAAATACTGAAAAACGGGGTTTTCTCGAAAAAATTCAAAACCCAGACAAACTTTGAACTTGAGTCAACAATATAATTCAACACTCATTACACAAATGTAAACTTGTTTTAGTAAATGCATATCAAAGTTTTCACCAAATGCCAAATGATTTGCAATGCATATGATGACATGTCAGATTTTAATATTTAACACCCGAGGTGTTACAATGACCAACTCTTAGAGCTCATCGGTGACCTTTGCAACTTCATATTGGACCAGATTGTACACGTCAGAGGCACCTACCATGACTGAGAGTATGAGTTTGGTACAAATCCTCAGTACCAACACCTTCGTGAGACAATAGGTATTTGAAAGGCTAGCTCTAGGACGTTGATAACAATGTGCATGGAATTTGTATATTTAATGATGGATTGTATATATTCTTGTGAATTGGACTTGTAATTGTAGTTTATAGAATACTCTTGTACTTATAGTCACGGTCGCGGGGCATTCGGCAACATGTATTTGTAGGGGCGGTTCAATCTATAACCGCCCCTACAGTCTCACGAAGGTGTTGGTACTGAGGATTTGTACCAAACTCATACTCTCGGTCATGGTAGGCGCCTCTGACGTGTACAATCTGGTCCAATATGAAGTTGCAAAGGTCACCGACGAGCTCAAAGAGTTGGTCATCCTTGTATGGGTCTCTTTTCATTCCTTTCTCTTCTCTCCACTACAAGAGAACAAGTTTTGGTTTAGTATTTCATACCATGTATGAAGTTTTTATACTACGGGTGAAGAGGTTCAAACTTACCCTTAAGGGGTGTCTCCTATAGGCACCAGTGTTACTCATCATAGAACATATATAGTATCCATAATGTACACTCCCAGGCTACTGCTTGGGGCACTGTGTGTTTTGCATATGAAAATGTTAAGTAATGCTTTTGACAGCCATGTAACGGAGTACTGAATAAGTAAGTTACACTTACTGCACATAGTGTTTTTATAGCTAGCTTTTCCTTCCTTGCTGGATCATGCCTTCCACGATGATTAGTGACATAGAACCTAAATGCCCTGTTTGAATTATTTTAGCAAATACAACTTGTTAGAATCCAAAAGTGAACATTACAAGTACGTATACAAACATATAAGCTAATGAGGATTGTCGATATGTATACGTCTTGATAATCGATATGAAGTCTTTGTATGTCACCAGGTCCCTATCTATTGAATCAAAGACCCATGCCATGCTCCTCCCAACATCGACGGCTATACAAATCCAGTGGTTGCTACATGGATTTAATCATAGAACTAGATAAGCTCTTTTGCATCGAATAAAATATATCGAACAAAGCTTTAAGTATAGAGTTGAACTTACTCGAAGTTGTATGGTAGCCATATAGTAGAGTGTTGTTGGAGATTTTTGAAAGCTAGGGCAATGTATGCCGCAACCTTAAGGGACTCTTCCCTTAGTTTCACCGAACGGATGTGCTCTTTCTCCCGAAGAGTCTTTGTAGCAGCAAGCTCTTTGGCATCCAGTGTCCACTATTTAGGGTAATTAAAATTTGTTCGGGCTATAGCTTGAGGGTCTAGATACCCTGCTTTCACACTTGGCATTTGTTTGACAATGTGTACTTGCATTCTACAAATCACGGCGTGGGTTAGTTATAACAAAATTCAAAGATTACATTCATATCATATCGAGAGGACAAGGACTTACAGGCACCACGTGCGAATTAGATTCATCTCCATTTCTCCTAGGTGAAAGCATGTGTGCATGTCATTGAAGTCAAAGATAATTTTCTCGGCTGAGCTTCCAAATGTGCCGGTGGGGAAGCATGCTTGTATGAGATCTATGCTCGTTGGGAGAACACACAAGTACCAATCATGGAACCTTCTCATTCCAAGTGGTAGGCGCTGGATGTCCTGGTTTGGTAGGAAGGGCTTGCCTCTTTGATATGTTTTCGGGCAATCCTTTGACCATTTGATGGCATCAACATTTGGATACTGCTTTGCAATTTGGTGGAGTTTGCTAGTGACGGCCTCCTCAGAACCCCGTGATGGGACTTTTTTAACTTGGTTCTTAGGCTTAAACTAGTCATGGGAATACCACTTGGACACCGATGAGACATCTTTCATCGGAACATAAACTGGCCTTATGTTGATTGGAATCTTCTTTCAAAGTTCCCATTCAGGCACGTCCTCATCTTCTCGTGCATCACCTTCTTCAGGAGGCACTCGTTGTTCATGTATCGGTTGTGCCTGTTGAGAAGACTGTGGCATCTCATCATGCACTTGCTTGGTATGAGCTAGAGAAGGTTGTGGCATCTCATTAGGCACATGCTCGCTAGGAGGCGGGGAAGAATGTGGCATCTCAGGAATGGTGGTCACGAGACGGTGAAAATATCTCCCCGACCTCAACAACTCGCTCCAAATTTGGGAGAGGGGGAGGCGGCGAAGAAGCAGTCAATATAATGTCCCGTTTGTGCCAGAGGATGAACTGCCCCATAAAGTCTCCGAGTAACACCAGCCCCTCAGGAGTTGCGTAGTCTATCCTCCACTGCATGAACTCAGGCTTCACTGTATGCACCTCGACCCTAGTGTAGTCCGACGGTATCTTATTATTATGGTGTAAGCCACCAGGAGGATGTGCCACACCCATTGCCACCTCCATCATAGTGTTCTACCGGCCGCTGAGAAACACCAAGGTGCAACTAGTTGGTTCCCATATGCGATCGACGGGGGTTGTGGCTATAGTGGAACCTTGGCTGCTAGGAACTTTTAGAGGGCTGCCAACTAATGCCAGTTCTCCCGGTGGCATCACTAATATCCGTGGCTCCGTAGACAGTCCTTGCTCCTCCAGCGTCTTCATAACTAGAGCCTTCACTTGGAGCTTAAGTCTAGTCTCCTGGTCTCTGCCATGTTTCTTGTACATGTGCCTGTCCTCTTCGAATCCTTGCTTCCAGGTCATCCTTTTCCCTAGCCCCCTAGTGCAGCCTATGTGCTCCTTGTTTCCCAAGCCAAGGCTAAGCTCGTCCCTCTCTCTAGAAGGATTGAATGAGCCCTTCTCCTTGTCTTCAGCATATTTCAGTATCCTTGATACCGCCTCTAGGGTCTCTAGCTTATCAAACTAAAGATTACCGCCAGATGATTATGTACTCCTCGCATATATCCAATTCCTTGAGCATACCTTTAAATTCGTCACATCGATATTCCCAGCAACTGTGGCCTCTTCGTCCATCTTCCTAAACTGCTCTTCCTTGGCATAGTAGCCATCAAAGCCTAGATGATGGTGGTGTTTGTTCCTCTTTGCCAGCTCGGTGTTACGAGCACTGAGCTCTAATGCCTTTGGTGAAGTCTTCTGAGTCATGAGCTCCTCCCATTGACTAGGAGTTATTTTGCTGAACTCGTTGAAGGGAGTTAACCCCTTTTGGATATACTTCATGTTGAGCTCTGACCTCCAATGTTGGAATGACTCTCCCATCATCCTAAAAGCATTTTTTACTAGTTCGTGCTTACCCTCTAGAAATCTAAAATTGAGCTTCAGCTGCCTATCCCATAGTTCATTCTTTTTGTTCTTTGGTACCTCTTTCCAGTTAGGGATTGCTGGGTTCAATTTATCTCTTACTAGGGCCCCGATCGCATTACGTAATCGTCCTCTTAATTCCTTCGGCTCAAGGATCTCCCCTACTGGCCCGACCTCCGTTATCATATAGCATGCCTTATCTAGATATAGATTTCCTTTTCTATCCCCTTGTTTCCTCTTAGGCTTGGTAGTCGTGGTTGTGTCTTGAGGTTGTGGAGCAGAGGCATCGTGATCCGTCTATGTGGCTATCGCCTCTGCTCTCCTTTCCTCTACTCTGTCTTGTCCAGCGAGATGTCGCAGACGTCGATGTCGTCTTTTCCGAGTTTTAGAAGGGACCTGTATATACGACAGGTCAAAGTGTTAGCAGAGGTAACACAGCCAAAGCTTTAGCAAAATTTACAAGCTAAGGCTTTTTCCCTACCTCCTTGTTCGGGTCAAAATCCTTGTCTAAATCTTCCTCCATTGGCCTCCTTCTGGCTTCACGTGGGAAAGGATCCTCAGGACTTACATATCCCTCTTCCGAGTCCTCATCATCATCATCAACTTCTTCGCCTTCAGCAGCCTCTCCTGCTATTCCTTCTGCTCTCCCTTCCTCCTCGTCACATAGCTCCTAGGTAAGCATCACTTCTAGATCCTTCTCTACCTCATTATCGAACTACTCCTGAGTAAGCTGGTCCTCTAGTGCTTGCTCCTCATAGGTTGGCTACTCATCATGCTCGGGGCATCGGGCTGCACTATCTGGTGTCCACAACATTATTTCGTGCTTTGTTCTAATAGATGCAAGAAAGTGTGCTTTAGGTACGCGAGAAGGTATAAGAAATCAAAAAGGTCTATAAACCAAAGTAGTCCTATAAAACAACAATATATAAAAAATGAGAAGTAGCAGTAGTAGAGGCCTCAGAAACATGTCAATCATCATCTGATCTTGAACTTGAAGCATGAAGGCATCATAACAGAGAAGAGAGGAGAAGGTAATGTAGGGGCGGCTGCTAATGATGCCAAGTTCCTCACAAGTTCTTGATCATCAGCTCATATTCCATATAATGTATGGACTTAGACAATTTCATCATTAGCAAAACAAAGGAGAGGAGAGGAGAGGGGAGATTTGGCAAAAAAAAAACAATAGCTGCTTAACAAACATAGAGAGGAAAAGGTGTAAAAACAAGCAGTTGCTGCTTCCCAAACATAGAGGATAGGAAAAATAGCCAAAAAATAGTTGACTACTGCCACATGGTTGGAAGACCCCTGCAGATCAAAATCTGGTAACTTAGATAGCCAGCTAGTAGTAGTAGGAGAGTAGCTAGCAGCAAGTAGAGTAGCTAGCAGCCAGCTAGTACCAGTAGTAGTTTCTAAGAGTATAGGGAAGAGGGCAGAGCAGCAGCCAACACTAGAGTAGTATAGAGTAGTAGTAGAACAGTAGTAGGACAGTAGTATAGAAGTAGCAGCCAGCAGTGTAGTTAAGAGCAGCAGCCAATGTGTTCTAGGAAATAAAGCCATTAATAAGAACAATGTGATAGAATACAAGCATCAGTAGTACCATGTTGACAATGTGATAGAAAATAAAGCCAATTTGTTGACAGTTTAAATGAGCAATAGAGGAAATATGATTTATTAACTTGCAAGAAGACTCACTGTGCATATATAAAACAGTGGGCATATATAAGCATATATTAAAACAGTTGGCATATATAAAACAGTCTATTTTCAAGAGTTCAAGAGCCATCTAAGTTTCATGTTGGAATTAATAATACAGCAAGCAAGCAACTTCTTAGTAATACAACTCGAGCATAGAAATTCTTAATAATACAGCAGCAAGCAACTTCTCTCTTAATAATACAGCAGCATGCAATTTTTATTTTGATCACAATGGCAGGGCCTGGGCAATATTTTCTAAGTAAGCAGCAGGCTAATCAGTTCACCAGACTAAGCAGCTGTCAAGCATGCAATGAGCATTTACACAAATAAGCACACAAGCTAATGACTGCATTGCCCACTATTTCACTGTCATATCTAAACAAGCTCAAGCAACAATGCACATATCTAAAAGTAGTGGGCATTTCTAAAAATAGTGAGCCTTCTTACAAGTTGCACTAACTGACTCAAGTTGCACTAACTGACAGTTTAAATGAGCAATGGAGACCACAAAGATGAAAAAAATTGACAACAATCCCCATGTTAAAAGTTTTTTTTGAGGGGTAAAGGATGACAAGTTGACAATAGAGAGATGAGCCATGCATGTTTGAACAAAGAAAGAAAACATGTAATAAACTGACCCTGTTTTCCGCCCAGCATTACACTCACTATATAATACTATATATGCTGTTTTAATTTAGAATCATGAGATGATGCATTACAAAATGCATGAGTCATATAGGCATCACATATATAAAAATCTAGATCCCAGTTTCGAGAAAAAGCCCACTGGTATCTCCATTACATGTATATAACATAAAAGCTTCAGAGGGGACAGTAACGCAAGCAATTTGCTCTTTCCAATGAAGAAAGCTTCAATCTTGCAACAAGGGACGCTATGGGCAGAGGGAAGTGAGGTGGCAGCCAAGTGGGGAGGTGGACAGGTTAGCTAATAGTGTTTGTGGGATTAAGGTTTTTACATTCCTTTGTATACACTGGACCATGATTTGGGGCCGGTCACTTGGAATAAATTAGTAGTCCAACACAACGATCGGCAGGGCAGCTGGGCAGGACCTGCCGGCAGTCGTCTTCCAGTGCTCCGTATCTGTCCAAATCCGGCTGGCGGTAGCAATGACTAACACAGGTCGTGTCATTATTTAATCACAAAAACTAGAAGAGCACAATTTTTTATCAAGAAAGTAGTATCTTTATATATACAGAGAGAGGATGTGGCCGGGCGAGGTGTTTAATCTATATATATACCAAATATTAAAGAGCCAAAGTATTATTCATATATATCTTTTCTTCGATTGTGTGGTAGCTAGACAGCTTTGGAGTGATATGTCTGAGGTGCTAGATAGAGATGTAGGAGCAGATTTCGCTTCTATAGGAACCTTGTGGCTCAGTAATATTTTTGTTCTGCTGCCCTGTGGGGGCTTTGGAAGCTGAGAACTGTCTATGCTTTCAGGATATGAGGTGGAAATGGTCATTGTCTATTACAAAAGGTAACAACGATGATTCAAAACTGGTCTCTTCTTTGCCCAAAAGAGATGCAAGGGGAGTTCATGGCTTGATTGGACAGGATGAAATCTTTCTACTCAAGACCTCTTAGGATTACTGGCTGAACCAAGTATACAACAAGTGGGAGAGGTACCTCTTTCAATCTGGGAGAGGTACCAACTATAACAGCCACTCTAGTTGTTAGCAGCCTCAAAGGGGCAACACACCACTTAGATATATCTATCTATGTAGGTCAATTTCTTGATGCAACAATGAATGCACCCAAAGATAGTGATGGTTGAGCAAACCCCCCTGTCATGTTCCTCTTACATAGTTCCTTTTTTATATTTATATTAATATTAGAGTGTTCCTTATTTACATAGTTCCTTTTTTGTACCCTTCTTATTCCTCTTTTTTCCGTGGAGGCTTCGTCCCCACCGTAAAGGTCATTGTTCTTGTATCGGCTGGCCCCACACCGGAGACATTTATCAGGTGACTTGAACGTTTCGCCACGAAAAAGTATACAGTGGTTGGGGCATGCATGGATTTTTTTCAACCCCCATTGTCAATGGACTTATGACCTTCTTTGCTTGGTATGTGTTGGCAGGAACTGAGTTTGGTTGTGGCAGCACCCATGACAGGAGATGCAATAGATCATTGAAACTACAGTCTGACCAGCCGTACTTAGCCTTCAGGATGAGCAGCTCAAGCACAAAACATAGCAATGTCCAATGTGTCGGACATCCCTTTTCAACACCATACACAGTCTTCTTCGATGCTTTTGTCACCCTTTCCAAAATTTCTAGACCTTTCGGGCTATTTAGTAAAATCTCTGGTCCAAGGGCTCGAATCATGTCCTCCAAATCATCTTCATCCTTGACACATGCTCCACCATCATTATTGGCACCACCTTCGTCATTACCATCCCAACCACCAACATCACCACCTTGTTCATTGCCAAACTCGAAATCCATTCGTGCATCAAGCTCTACTGAATATTGGGATAGGGATTCTATGGTTTCGTTGTCGTATTCATCCTCATCCTCGTTGTTAACAATAACCGTTTCACCATGGTGAATCCACACTGTGTAGTCCTCAACAAATCCTTGCATAATCAAATGTGATATGATGATAGTCACATCTGTCCATGTCATACAGTTCTTGCAATCTTTACATGGGCAAATAATTGTATCCTTATTCTCTTTCAATGTCGTTGCATACTTCTTTGCGGCTTCAATAAATTTATCCACCTCTTCACGGAAACCTGCCTTGAACCTTAATGAACCATACATCCAAGAGTTCCTGTACTCCATCTTTTACAACAACAATAAAACAAACATTAAAGGACTACTTATTCAGATATATATAAAAATGAAATAAATTAATAATTACTTGAGAATAATTGTATATACTTCAGATATATATGAATATAATCTAATATAATTACATGAAGCATACAAACACACCATGGTAGAGGAAAATTAATTAATGGCCCATTTATCCATAAATAATTAAAATACATATTTATTGATTACAATAAACAATTTCAAAGACAACAATTAGCAACAATTATACTTTACCCAATATCTTTCATACAAACCCTAGTCCAATTTCATCAAACATAAATTTATAAAAACAAAATTAATAAAAAAACCAAACCCTAGATCTAGATCCACATGCACATGAAACATCCATAAAACTAACTAATTGTTCACTAAAATCAAGAAACATGGACCAAATAAGGGTATGATCTTGTTCCCCTCCCTAATTTACCCTAGTACATTTAAAACTTGAGTCTAATTTGCTTCATAAGTAGCTCAAGCACCATAGAAGAGAGAGAGAGAAAACAAAACTCTAATTACTCACTAACCAACCATTAAAACTTCAAAAAAAGTGTGGAATAGCATTTTCTTACCTTCTACAACCTCTCCACCAAAGGATTTAAGATCAAAACCTTCCCCCCTTAGTTGAGCAATTTTTGGGAGGTGCCTAAGGCCTCCCCACTTTTCTTTCATAGGTTGGAGTGAGTGACCCGAGGAGGAAGAAGGTGCTGCAGCTGTTTTATATGTGGGTCATTTGTAGGGGCGGCTGGTGATTGAGCTGCCCCTACAAATCGGAGCTATATATACGAGGGTATTTGTAGGGGCGGCTGAATCACCAGCTGCCCCTACAAATAGCAACTCCAGAGGCGGCTGGTGATTGAGCCGCCCCTACAAATCAGACCCCATTTGTAGGGGCGGCTCGTATCACCAGTCGCCCCTGTTGTTTCATTTGTAGGGGCGGCTGGTGTCTGGGCACCCGAGCACGCCACTATAGGGGCGGCGGCTCCATCACCAGCCGCCCCTACAAAAAATTCGAACCGTTGCTAAAAATCGTTTTTTACGTAGTGAGTTTAGCTCCATGTAACTCCTCTAGGAAAAAAGGTGCAGTTATATGAGCACCTAAAGGGATGCTCCACAAACTCTAGATTTTTATGGAGCTGCTCCACTGTGGAATTTATGGAGCCATCCCAAACACCCCCTAATTATGATGCTTGATCACTTTGGACTCCATCACTGGCCCACTCATAATTCTTAGCATGAACGAGTCAAACAACTTAACAGGTTGGTTCATTTCACTACTCGTTTGCTCCACATTATTTTTTTCTTTTTATCTTTATCTTTACTTTTGTGAAGAAGTTGCTCCGCCTTATTTGACATATAAAATTTACTTGGTGCTTTATTCGCCAACTTTTGAGTTCTTTATCTAGTGATCCATTTTGACTTTCATTTGTTTTTTTGCTCCTGTCCATTTCTGAATACGTTACTTGTTGTTAAGTAGCGCCAAATACATTTTTGCACCTATGTACATCATGTAGTAAGATTTGGCCTGGCTTCCTTTTTGTATTACTTCAATGCAAATACATGACTATTTTTTTACTTGCCAATGACGACATCATGATGTCATAACTCATAGTAAACTATGCCTCCCACATCATTTTTAAACAAGCTATGAGTGTCTCCCACATCTTTTTCTAGATGAACCGGCCTAGCCGTTTTGTAGAATCGGCCTATAATCGTTTTCTTTTGGACTACAGCCCGAGCCAAAAGGCAAAAATCCAAATCTTATTCAAATGAAGTCCAATTGAAAGGAAACTTGGCAACGATCTTCACCAAGATAAGATGAAGCTAATTGCAAAGAATCCACTCCAGAAAACCGAAGCATCCACACAGATCTAAGATGAGGCTCTCCAAAATGGGGTTTTCTCCATTTCCTTCCATAATTGATTTATGGTTGCTCATGGAAAAACTGCACAAACCAGTTCGTGAGTATGTTCCCAAAGGGTCATAACACCATAGAATCAACACAAAACACCCCCAAAACCTCAAATCAATGAAACCGCCTGAAATCCAAACTAGGAAGGGGAAAAGAGAAGAGGCAAACACTACTACAACAAAAATTATGCGAGGTGTAACGACCTGAGTTTGTTGCAACCTAGGCAACCATTTTGATTTATCAAAAGGAGTCAGTCACCAACCATCGGTGAAGACTTGCACCGTGAAACACAACACTCGACACCGAGAACATCCATTCAATGACTTAGTCAATTTAGCAAAGACAGGGAATACCGGACCGTCCGCCAGTACACCGGACCATCCGATAAGAGTGAGGGTAGAACAGAACTAAGTGGAAATTAAGTTGTTTCTTATTTATGGACTTGGACCCACATGTCAGCACGAGTTGAGATACTTCACCAGCTGAAGGAGCACCCTCTCACTCACCCTCTCACCCATCCACTCATTTGCAAACACCCTCTCTCTCTCTACCTCTCAAGAACAAGGAAGAATCCTAGAACAAGAGAGAGAAAGGAATGAAGAGAAGATTAAAGGAGGAAAAGAGGAAGAAGAAGAGAAGCATCAACACCACCCCATGGATTCCATCAAGCTCTTCAACATAGTCATGGTGAGCTCAAGAGAGTAGCTCCCATTTTGTGGATTTTCCCCAAAGTAGTTAATATGTGGTTTTGATGGAGGCTGGAGATGATGGAAGCTTGGATGGAAGGAGAGTTGGATCTTCAATCCTCAATCTATGGGAGCTCTGTCGATGTTTTACCACCGATAGCCTGCCACGGGGGTACCCGGGATAGTTGTTCGGGCTTCAGCGAATAGTGGAACTCGACGGTAACGCAAAGAGACTCATGATTTATACTGGTTCAGGCCCTCGACTTGGTTGAGTAATAACCTTACGTCCAGTTTGGTGTTAGCCTGTTTGCGTCATATTGTTTTGAGTATTGGGTGTGTCCCGTCGTTTACAAGGGATATCCTCACCAGCCCTTTATAGTCCAGGTGCTGAGAGGAGTTGTTTGTGTTCTACTCGGATACAAGGTCAGAGTCCTAAGCTATGCTTCGGGCGCCTTTCCTTGTATAGTCCGAATTGGAGTTTTGGTCTTGCACGTTGCTTTGCTCCGTGTTCTTCTTGGAGATTAGGCTGTGGGCCTTGTTACCAAGGCCCACTTCCCTATAGTATAGTCTATGGGGGGCCCATAGGGTTCCCCATCGACAAGCCCCCGAGCATTTCATGATTGAGCTTCAAGGGCTGAGTTGTTGTAGACTTGATCCGGGTTCTTCTTGAAGTGAAATCTTGAGATGGTCTTCTTTGATTCTTCTTCTGACTGATGTGCACTTTTGCTGAAAAAAGTGCACTCAGTGAGTGCAGCCCCCGAGCCTCTGGCTATTTGGCACAAAAAGCTAGAGGGTCTTTCTGTCTTGATGTCCTCCGAGCTCTTTTCCTTAGAGTGCAGCGAGTGTAATTTTTGCAAAAAATTGCACTCATTGAGTGTAGCCCCCGAGCCTCTTGTTTTTTGGTACAAAATGCTGGAGGGTCAAAAAATTAAAAATGTACTTTTCTGTTGTGGGTACTTGCAGCCCCCGAGCCTTCTTCGGGTTCTTCTCAGTTGAGAAGAAGCCTGTAGAAGGTTCTTGATTTGTACTCTTTTGGTCTTTGTTGTTTGCTGGTCTTGGTTTGGAGATAACTATATTAGTGTGCTTGTCCAGAACATGGCTATCTCCCTGTTTATAACCTAGGATTTGCTTCATCCTCTATAGTTGTGATGTATCTAGGTTGTATTTATTCTGCTAGTTATATCGAATCTTGGTGCGGAGGGTTGCAACCTCTAATTCCACTGGGTTCTTTGCTGCCACTCTAGAATGATCTCCTTTGCTTTCTTTATTGAATTTATCTGATCTTGTACTCTGTTGTAATCCTAGTATCTTCTTGATCAGAGGAATAAAAGATTATATTGTCTGAGTTGTTGTCTGACTTGTTTGGATATGTGTCCGAGCTCTTTTTGTTTCGGTTGCCTCTGTGTAAATGTACCCGACTTGTAGTATGTTATTTTCTCAATAACTTTCTTGTGAACGGATTGATAGCCATTGTGGTGTGAACAGACCGTTGCTCTTCTCTGGTGCGTACTATAATTATTGCTGTAATGGCAATTTTTGGTGACCGTTTTCACTTGGGTCACGTGGGCCGTGTATTTTTTTCTTTATAAAAATGATTGCCCTGTTACTGTTGCTCCACTTGCCTTTGCGGTGAAAGATTCCTCAATCCTTGTTGCTGAGAAAACCCTAGCATTGCATCCACCGCCTCAAATCTCTTGCTGCTGCTGCTACTGTATTTGGCCCTTGCTTTCGATTGATGGTGAAGAACAAGGGCAAGGGTGAGTTTGTTGATGAGGAGAAAACTCTTAGGCAAATTGACAATCCCAAATTCATGGCTATGAGGTGGATGCAGACGCAGTTCCCAAAGCCGACGATGTAGGAGGCAGAGCTGGACTTGCTGGTTGCCCACAGGCTCATCCAGGAGAAATTTCTTTCTAATTTCTCTTCCCCTGGTGAGCATTTGATTCTGTCTCCTTCTCCTGACATGTCTGTTCTTTTTGTTCCTTTTGTGTGGGCGGGGCTCTGTTATCCCCCGTCTGACTTCTTGTTAGAGTTTCTTGGATCTTATTAGATTCAAGTTCATCATCTTACCCCAAACGGGGTTCTTTTTCTATCTGCTTTCACACATTTTTGTGAAGTTTTTCTTGGAATTCCACCTTGTCTTCTTCTTTTCCGCTACTTCTTTCATATGTGGCTCTCTGATTCTAAGAATCTTCCCCTCTTTGGTTGCTGCCTTATTCAAACCCATCAAGGGGTGACTTTTCCTTCTCTTACTCTTTCTAATTCTGTTAAAGATTGGGCTGAAAAATGGTTTTATGTCCCAAAACTGGCTCCTTTTTCTTCTGATCTTTCTATGACTCTGAGTGCTTTACCTATTTGGAAGGACAAGCTTTCTGCTGCTGAAACTGCTACTCTCAAGCATGTACTCGCCCGAGTTAAGGTTTTGCAGCAGTTGAGCTTAACTAGTAACTACATAGTTGCTAGTTTTTTGCGTCGCCGGGTGCAGCCTCTTATGCAGAGGGTGCATTTTGGTTTTTAGTACACTGGTTCTTCAGATCCTTCTCGGCTTATTCTAGATGCCAAGTTGTCTGAAGAAGTCGTCCTTGAACGGTTGGGGTGGATTCTTAGTGTTGTCTCAATGATGCCCGCTCGTGTGGACGAGTATGATGCTGCTCACCCTCCTCCTGAGGTATGCGTATGCCTTCCCAAGTTCTTTTTTGTTGTTTATGATTTGCATCTATTGTTGACTTTGCCTGACCTCTTATTGTAGGGTTTTTGCTGAGCTTTTAAGCTCGAAATAGCTATTGCTGCTGGTGGTGAGGCTACCATTGAAGAGCCCACCGAAGAAAAAGATGAAGATGATGATGATGTTGCTGGTCCTGCGGTAGTTGCTGCCACTAGGCTGGGTTCTTCTTCTGCCAGGTTTATCACTGGCTTGTTTGGAGGTCAACACTCCTATGTTGAGTATGTTCCTAATCCCAGAATTACTCAATATATCTTGTCATCTAGGAAGCGGCGAACTGAGGCTATTTCTAAGCAGTCGTTGCCCAAGAGGCGGCACTCAACTCATCAAATTTCTTCAACAGGTAATATTCTTGTAGGTGAGCTTGTGCTTAGCCTTTCCCGAGTTGTTTTCCTAGCTTTGTTTTGACTTGTCTTGCTAATCCGAGCTCTGTTTGTTGTTTTGATAGAAGGTCAGTCTGTTGCCTTGAACGAGGTGGAGACTGAGGATGAGGTCCCCTTGACCACTCGGCCGTAAGTCTTCTGCTTTAAATTTCCTTGTGCTTGTCTTTTTGCTCATTTCCACAATAACTGAATTGCTTTTTTCAATATAGTCATGAACCGGCACCCTACGCCCCTTCTATGATAGTTGTATCTGCTTCTGTCCTGGGGCCATCCCAATCCCCTCCTTTGAGGTGGTTGAGGATGATTTGTTTGATGTACCACTCCTGAGTCTTGGCTTCTCGGGGGTGGCAGGTAGCTTCAAGAAGGCTATTAAGGAAGTTCTGGCTTCTTTTCTCTTTGTCTTGATAATTTTTGCTTCTGTCTTTGATTAATCCGGGTTCTTTTTTCAAATGCAGGCCTTCTGAGGATGCCTCGTCTTCTCTAGCCCTTGGGGCTGAAAAAACTTTACAAGAATCTGTTGTTTGTAAGCTCTTGTTCTGCCTTGCCTTTCTGTCTCTTGTATAATTTATGTATTCTATATCCTTGTAGACTTATAATTCTACTTTTTGTAGCTTATCTGCCTCATGTTGCTCCTCTTGAGCCACATGTTGAGGAACAGAATGTTGGGGCTCTGGTGTCCTCTTAGGAGGAGCACCGGGTTGTGGATAGTCTCTTGGACATTGCTGCTGCTCGTCTTGATGCGGTAGTGGGCGAGGGTTCTGATAATTACCCTCCCCCTTTTTCTATTGCTGATGCTGGTCGGCCATCGACATCTGGGCTGAGTACTCTTCTGCTATCTCGGTCAGGAGAGGAAATGGCTCAGTTTGGCTGTATTGAATGGTTGGCCGAGTTGGTTTCTTCATGGGAGGCTTATGGCGCTAAGCTCAAGGTAATGTACTAAATTTCTTTGCCTCTTTACTTTCACTCTTCCCTGTCTCTTATTTCTCATAAGATTTTTTCTTGCTGTAGTCTTTAGTTGAAGATCAAGATCTCTTGTTTGGTCCTTAAGAGGTGCGGTCTGCTGCCTTGATTTTTGCCGACTTGAAGAATGCTGAGTCTGAGTTAACTCGGGTTCATGCCGAGCTGGCTCAGGAGAAGGAGCAGCACAGAATTATGGAGGTTGCCCTCAATGTTAGGGTTGCTGATGCCGATGCTATCTGAGATTCTTCTCTGAAAGCTGTAGCAGAGGCTCAAACTGAGAGCTCTAATTTGAAGAGGGAGAAAGCTGGTGAGTTCCCCTTTTATTGCTTTAATATATCTTGGGCTCTTTCTCTTATTTTCTGAGTTGTTTCCTTTCTCTTTCAGCTCTTGTTAAAGAGAAAGAGGTCTAGATGAAGGAGAGGGAGGAGATGGTCAATACCCTCCGTACCTCCAAAAATAATGCTGAATCTGTAAGTACCCTTGCTGATTCAAAACTGCAAGAGGCTCAGGATTTATTTGCCTAGGCGAATTTGATGAGAGCTGGTGCTGATCATGATATTGTTCAGGCAATGAAGTCAGTACAAGACTTGCAGGGGAGGTTGAAGGCTGCCCATGATCAATTCCGAGCTCTTTATGCTGCAGTCAGTCCAATCATTACTTCAGTCTATCGGCTAGAAGACAGGGATCTGGGCTTTGGAGGTATAATACCGGTGCTTTCTTCCCGGTTTTATGATTTTGTAAAGAGTGGCTTTCACCGATGCATCAACAATGTGGTTTCATATGTCTGGGTTGTTGCTCCTGATGCCCCTCTTGAGTGGATTACTAAAGCTTCTGTAACGGCTAAGTTTTCAAGACAGTGGGAGGAGGCCAAAGTAGAGCTTAGTGGTCTATCAAACCAAATTCTTGATCAAATGAATGTACTTCCTCCTTCTCCTCCATCTTCTTGAACAGATGTGAAAAGTCAACTTTCTTTTGATGTCCTTGTAATATACTTGTCTCTAAATTTTTAAGATGTGAGCAGGCTTCATCATGTCTTTCTTTTCTTCTGATTTGTCTTTGAATGATATGGACAGGTCTCGCCCTGTCTTTCCTTATGGCTTTTTCGTGCTTTGCCATAGCTCATTTTCTCGCTTTTGGGGTAGGTGCCCGAGTTGTAGTTGTTGCTTGTGCTGCTCTTAGGGCAAAATGGTTGGTCGTACTGCTCTTTGAGTAGGCGGCCGAGTAGTTGCTTGATTGTCCCGTTCTTGGGGCGAAGTAGTTGAAGCGACCTAATTTCTGCGAAGGGAAATCCACCGAGTCAAAGTGTAATAAGACCATTGTAGATCATATTACCCAAATTCCAGTCGAATATCACATCCATACAACGTAATATCAGAGTACAAATAGTGCAGAATTACATAAATTATTACATCGCCGCATTGGCAGAATCAAAAGTAGCATTCATTCAGAACAGCTTGAAGATAAGATCGCCAAACTTGAGCGTAGGATCGAACCCCTCAACTATCAAACTCCTCAGAGCTATACTCCTCAGTAGAACCTGTGTGCCAAAATTTATCAGTACGATTTATACTGGCCACTCCCACCCTATGAGCATTACTTTGTGGAAATTGAATGCAAGTTGGATATAATCAAAGGAACCTATAAGGCTGGGGTTTCCTATGTATTAGCATATCAAGTATATAACAGTATAGTTAAGTTTTAACACCATTCCCACACACATTCCCCCCCATTCCCATCCAGAGCCAGGTTTCGATCTTGGGATCGATATACCACCATCTCCATATCATCACCATACCACCACCATACCATCGCTCAGTCGACAGGCCAACTCCCTCTCGACACTGTCTCAAGGCCCATAGCCCCTGGCTACGACCGACACTCTCTCATGGGGGAAGAAGAGAAGGACTCATCTCGCTATCTAGTTTAAGCGAAACCCAGGAAAGGTCCATAGTCGACAAGTCAGCACATGTATCGATCGATCAACCATACACTCTGCAGAGGTTTTACATAACCACAAGATTTGCCTTCTTTGCTGACCATCGTCAACTGGGCTGATTCTAGCCACTTGCCAGCCTAGGATAGTGCCACTCTACCATTCAGCCCTGGTATACCCCAAGTCTAGTCTAGGGTGGCAAAAACTGTGAGTCATGAGCCAGGTCCACAAGGTCTCCATGAAGTCTTGGAGGGGTGTGGGGGAAATCCTCCGCGTCCCGTACCTCCTTACACTATCCGCTATCAACCTAGCAGTAGTGGCAATATCCTACCAAGTAGTCCGGTCATCCCGCACCATATAGGGCGAGTGGTATGTAAGGCTTCTCGGTGAATCTGAGTACTAGTAAGTCCTTAGGGATGACCAAGCCAGAATGTCTTCATCAGGGTTTCCATTTACCGTGCCACCACAGCACCTCCACCCCGGGCTCCTCCCATCATAGGTTCACACCCAGGGCCACCTCATATCACCATTTACCCACCATAGGTATCCATTCTAGGGGTGCCCAGGTAGCACCTCATGGCAAGACTTGCCCTAGGCTTGTCGTATACTCCAACTTGGTCGACACAACCCTTAAGCTCCACGCACCCAAGTCACACATGCAACACTCTCCCCATAGTCCAGATAACACCAGTTTCCACCACGCATCAATGTAGTACAAGCGTAGTAGAAGTATAAGCAATGAAATATAGCAGCAAGTGTGTGTCTAGCCTAATAGTAGGGTAAGTAGGGGTAAGGTTACGTCAAGGTAAAGGCCATCAAGTAAGCATACTACCATGCAAGTCCTATCGTAGTGTGATTATAACAATAGAGTAAAGCAATAGCAGCTCTATATTAGCCATGCATAATAGGTGCTACGAGATTGGGTGGGATGTGGCACCTTCAGTGTAGTCATCTCCGTACTCCTCACGATACTCTCAGTCCTCGTCCATCTGGTTCTCCTCCGAGTCTACAAACGATCGCATTATAGTCGCATTAGCGATGTCTATAGAATAGCACAAAAAGCAATGAAAATTCAAAAGAGCCAAATGCACTCAAACATGGGTTCATTGCGTAGAGCTCGATTTTAGGTGAATTTTGGTCCTAGTCTTGTATTTTTCTGAGTTCGTATGAATTAGTTATGAATTTCTGAAGTCTCAACCATTTCTGAAAATGGGAAAAGGCTGAATTAATCCTAGGCTGACATGTGTCACACTGTGACTGGTCCACATGGCATGCTAACATTAGTATGATGTCAGCATGAGGTCATCATCTCAGTTCTGGTACTGACAGGTGGGTCCCGTATGGTTGTGTCATTAACATGTGGTCTCGGTCAACGGTCAACATTGACCGATCAATGGTCAATACAGGTCGGGCCCAAACTAGGCCGGTTGGGCCTGGCTATGGGCTGGGCTTTGGCCCGCCATGTGGCATGCCGTTGCGCAGCCACGTTGCCATACTAGGCCACTAACGGGTTGTGGTCCACGGGCGTCGGTGAGGCGCGGTTCATGGTGAACCCGCCTACGTTGGTCCATAGACTGCAGAGCCGGTCTATGAAGGACTTGGTCCACTTACTCCTTCCTAGGGTTCGGTTCATGTGCACTACGTGGTCATGGTCGGAGCTTAGTGGAGCTGCTCGGGACGTGGTCGGCGAGGTCATGGTCGGCGAGGTCATGGTCGACGAGGCTGCTTGGGACGTGGTCGACGTGATCATGGTCGGTGAGGTCATGGTCAGCGAGGCTGCTCAAGATGTGGTCGACGTGGTCGTGGTTGGCAAAGCGGCTAGGGCTTCCTAGGGTTCTAGCCATGGTGAACGGCAGCATGGGTTCATCGGCGTGCATAGACAGGGCTGCAGTGGTAGCGAGAGCACAGTTGGAAGAGCGTGTGAGCTCCACAGTGCTTCTACGGGCATGGTGGGCGTGTTGAAGGAGCTCCTAGTGCTCCCAGTGGCTTCAGCCATGGTGGTGGGGGCAAAACAGAGGCGGTGGCGCTCCGACGAGGTGTGGTGCGGCAACATAGGGCTCCGGTGGGCTTCTTCCTCAGCTAAGGTGAGCGTGATGTGTCTCTCATCATGGCAGAGCTAGTCGGGGTGTCAATTGTCGCCTTTACTGCGACAAAGAAGACGCGGTGGTCTCGCCATGGTGAGCGTGCCCGTGCATGTGCGCTCCTGCTCTGACGTACAACGTCATGGCTGGGGTCCTCCATTTGGCTGATGGTAGCACACATGGTGCGTCCTGGGTCTCGGCAAGCATGGCTATGGCGGTCTCCATAGCTAACCAGTTGGGCTAGGCCGGAGCTTGAAGCTTCAGCAAGGTTTTGATCGTGGCGGTGCATGTTCCATTTGGCTAGGGAGGTGGTCTCAGCAAGATGGCTCACCGTAGGGTTCGTGGCTGTAGGATGGCGGTGCGGTGGCGAGGCGAGGCCATGATGAGGCGATGCAGTGCCGTGCCAAGCAGCTACAGTCATTGTAGTGGATCAGGGTGGCGCTCCTGGCTTCCAGTGAGGTCCTCCCCACAGCGGCTTCCTTCTCCTCCTTGCTCCTCCCTCCTCCCTCTCTCTTGGCTTGATGCTGTGTGGTGCTGTGCCACTAGCGGCGGCGATGAACGAGCTAAGGGTTAGGGCTCACGGGCATTGTCTTTTATAGTCGAGCTCCAAGGGCTCCAATGGCGGACGGTGATCGGGCGGTGGTGATACGTGCGGTGCATCCGACCACTCGCGTGCGGTAGCGTGAGCGCGGCGCAAGGGGGAACAAGGTCATGCGATTTGCGTGACCTCGAGCCCACGCCTGCCATGCTGGTTAGCCTCCAGTCACGCGGGGAGAATGCATGGGCGAGGGGAAGAAGATGCTACTGTGCTGACAAGCGGGGTCAGGTCGTCAGGCGCTTGGCGCGATGTGGCTGCGTGTGACGCGTGATGGCTGACGAGCGGGCCCAGATTGTCAGCGGCTGTGCGCGTGCGGGCGGCGATGCTGGGCCGGCTTCGTGGGCTACGCGTGTGAAAGGGCAGGCGAGGCTCGGCTGGGCTGAGCTGCTGCCTCCCTCTTCTTTCCTTTCTCTTTTTCTTATTTTGTTTTCCTTTTCTATTTTGTTTTCCTTTCTCTTTTATTTGTTGCCATTTTAGTTAGGGTTTGTCATAAATATTAAGTAAGTTAGTTAAACATCACATAAGGCAAGAGAATCCAAATCACAAGTGGGTTTAAGGATGCATGCATGATTTGTTTATTTAGGAATTTAATTACACATGTGGTATAAAACCAAACTATGCTCATGATTTTAGCCTAGTCGGGTCACATCCAATCCAAAACTAGGGTTCAATTTCTATATGTGTCACTCAACATCACATAGGGCTTAAACAAAAATTTTGTAGTTGTGATTTCTGGTGTGTGGATTTTTGGGTTGTTACAGTCCTACCCCCTTAACAGAATCTCGTCCCTGAGATTAAAGCGTAACGTACTCTTCGAAGAGATAAGGATATTGTAGTCGGAGGTCAGACTCTTTCTCCCATGTTGCTTCCCTCTCAGTGTGATTGCTCCATTGGATCTTGCACATAGGAATAGTTTTGCTTTGGGTTTCCTTGGTATCTCTTCCTAGAATTCTGACAGGATGTTCTTTATACTCAAGAGTATCTTGAATGTCAAGTGTATTAGTTGGAACTACATCATCGGGCACTCTTAAACACTTGTGTAGCTGTGATACATGAAATACGGGATGTACACCCACCAATTCCTCAGGTAGCTCAAGTTTGTAGGCGAGTTTTCCAATCCTCTTACAAATCTTGTATGGGCCAACAAATCTAGGGGCAAGCTTTCCTTTCACATGGAATCTGATTGTTCCACATAGCGGGGATACCTTTAGATAGACAAAGTCTCCCATATTGAACTCGAGTTCTCTTCTTTTATCAGCATAGCTCTTGTATCGACTTTGGGCAATTCTCAAGTTCTCCTTTACTTGAGCAACTCCTTCTTCGGCATCTTGAATCTTAGCAGAGTCAAAGAATGATCTTTCCCCTGGTTGAGACCACATCAAAGGTGTCTTACAAGGTCTGCCATATAGAGCTTCAAACGATGACATCTTGATATTAGCTTGGTAGCTATTGTTGTAAGAGAACTCTGCATAGGGTAGGCATTTCTCCCAATCAGAGCCATAATACAGTACACTAGCGCGAAGCATGTCTTCTAAGATCTGATTTACTCGTTCAGTCTGTCCATCTGTCTATGGGTGATAAGCGGTACTGAAATCAAGTTTGGTTCCAATGGACTTGTGCGGAGCTTCCCAGAATCGGGACACAAACTGAGGACCACGATCAAATACAATACTAGAGGGAGCTCCATGCAGTCTGAGAATATGCTCAACATATAGATCTGCTAATTTTTTGGCATCGGTCTTGGTCTTAACTGGTACAAAGTGAGCAATCTTGGTCAAATGATCAACAATCACCCAGATGGAATCATTGCCTTTCTGTGAACGGGGCAATCCAACTATGAAATCCATGGATATGCTCTCCCATTTCCACTCAGGAACGTCAAGAGGCTTCAGCAATCCTGTAGGCCTTTGATGTTCAGCCTTGACTCTATTATAGGTGTCACATCATGCCACATGTCCCGCAATGTCTGTCCTCATGCCTTTCCACCAAAAGTGTTTCTTCAAGTCTTGATACATCTTTGAACCCCCAGGGTGAATACAGTACTTAGAATCATGAGCTTCTGATAGAATTTCCTCTTGTAGTGCTGGACCAGAAGGTACACAGATTCTATCCTTGAACCAGATGGTTCCTTGTTCATCTTCATGGTGGTTGGTCTTGTAGCCTAGTTTTATCAGACCACAGAGATATTCGATCTCTTCACAATTTTTCTGAGCTTGACGGATGCGATCTATGAGATCATACTATATGCGGAGCTCATACAACAAGCCATGCGGTAGTATCTCAAGCTAGAAATCTTCAATCTCTTCCTTGAGCTCAGGTGGTATAGATTCTGTGATCAAGGTGTGACAGTAGCTCTTGCGACTAAGAGCATCTACGACTACATTAGCTTTTCCTAGATGATAGTGAATTTCTAGGTCATAGTCCTTGATCAATTCTAGCCATCAGCATTGCCTCATATTCAGATCTTCCTGAGTGAAAAAGTATTTCAAGCTCTTGTGATCGGTATAGATATCACACTTGTTGCCTATCAAGTAGTGCCTCCAGATCTTCAAGGCATGCACAACTGCTGCTAACTCAAGATCATGAGTTGGGTAACGGTTCTCGTGTTCTTTCAACTGTCGAGAAGCATATGCTATCACTCTTCCACCTTGCATCAATACACAACCAAGTCCTTGATGGGATGCATCACAATAGACCATGAAATCTTTGTTGATATCAGGCAATGCTAGCACAGGAGTTGTGGTAAGCTTCTGTTTCAATTCCTGGAAGCTTTGTTTGCACTCGGGCGTCCATTCAAACTCCTTGGTCTTCTTCAGAAGGTTGGTCATTGGACGGGCTATCTTGGAAAAGTTCTCAATGAATCGGTGGTAATATTCGGCCAATCCCAAGAAACTTCTAACTTCTGTCCCATTACGGGGTTGATCCCACTCTTTCACAGCTTCAATCTTGGCTGGGTCAACAGCGACACCTTCAGCTGATAGTACATGGCCTAGGAAGGCAACTTTCTATAGCCAAAACTCACATTTGCTAAACTTTGCGTAGAGCTGATGTTGTGCTAATTTCTCAAGCATAGTTCTTAGATGATGTTCATGTTCTTCGGCGGTGGGTGAATAAACAAGAATGTCATCAATGAATACTACCATGAACTTATCCAGATCATCCATGAAAACCTTATTCATCATGTTCATGAAGTATGTGGGAGCATTCGTGAGTCCAAAGGACACCACGGTGAACTCAAACTGCCCATACCTAGTCACAAAAGCTGTCTTTGGGATGTCACTCTCTCGAATCTTCATTTGATGATAGCCAGATCTGAGATCAATCTTGGAGAAATACTTGGCACCTCATAGCTGATCAAGCAAATCATCAATCCTTGGCAGAGGGTACTTGTTCTTGATGGTGACTGCGTTCAAGTTCCGGTAATCAATACACATTCTCATTGAGCCATCCTTCTTCTTAACAAACAGAATAAGGGATCCATAGGGTGAAGCACTGGGTCTGATATATCCCTTCGAGATGAGCTCATCAAGCTGTGTTTTGAGCTCGGCTAGTTCATCAACTGACATGCGATAGGGTCTCTTGGCAATGGGTCCTGTTCTCGGCAAAAGATCAATGATGAACTCTACATCACGATCTGGTGGCATACCCAGTAATTCTTCAAGAAATACATCAGGATAGTCTTTGACCACAGGCACATCATGAACTGTTTCCTCCTCTTTTTGTGATTCTAAACTTGCTTTAAGGGCACATAGGATAGAAGTGGACTTTCCAGACTAGGGTTCACATCTAATAACTTGGCCTGATGGGTGGGTCACTTGGACGTATCTAGGTGAACATGATATGATACCTCAGTGAATGGTTAGCCAATCCATACCTAAGATGACATCTAGGCTCGTGGAAGGTAACAGGGTTAGGTCGGCTTTGAAGAAAAGACCCTCAATGGTAAGACTCACTCCCTTATAGATGTGGGTGCACTTTAGGTCTCCTAAAGGTGAGCTAGTGATGATAGGCTTTCCACGTGGGGTTATAGGCAAGTCATGCTCTCATGCAAACTTGGATGATATGTAAGAACAAGTTGCTCTAGAGTCAAATAGAACTGATGCAGTATTGCCTTTAACTAAAAACTTACCATACACAACGTCAGGGGTAGCCTATGCTTCCTTGGCATCCAGATGGTTGAGACATCCACGAGTAGCAGATCCCTTGATCTGAGACTTCTGAGCGGCTGAGTTCTGAGGGCACTCAGCGGCTTTGTGACCTGGTTGGCCACAAGCGAAGCAGGTGTAAGGCACACCGCCTGTATGGGTTGGCATGGGTGCCTTCTAGTTTCCAGTGCTTGGTGTAGGGCGGTTCTGTGCTGGGCGTTCATTCATAGAGCGGGAATGGCTAAAACAGTCCTGAGTGTTGCGGTCTTGAGCATAACAGTCCCGGGTGTAACGATCCTAAGCAGGGCAGGAGTATTTGGTGGTGTAGCCTCCACTACCCCTACTCGATCCAAGGTTGTCATCCCTGTTGTGGTGAGAGCGTCCCCTGGATGGTGCATCTCTATGGAACCTCTTGCGATCACGGCCACGGAAAGACTCCTTAGGCTTACGCTTCCTCTCCCTATACTCTTCTCCAGCTTCAGCACGGTCCTTCTCGATCTGGATGCAGCGATCCACCAGAGCACGCAGCGTGCTACTCTCAATACCACCAAACTTCAGCTTGATGTGCGGGTTAAGTCTCTTGCGGTAATAGTACAGCTTCTCCTTCTTAGAGTTCACAACATAGGAAGGTGCATAGCGTAGAAGGTTGGTGAAGTGAGTGGTGTACTCAGTCACCCTGTCCTTTCCCATCTTGATGTTGCGGAACTCCTCGGCTTTGGCCTCCATGATACCCTTGGGAATGTGATACTCTGTGAAAGCTTCGGTGAACTCTTCCCATGAGATGTTGGCAGGGTCCTCATGGGATTCACTAAAACTGTCCCACCAGGCGTGTGCTGCACCTGTGAGCTAGTGTGTGGCAACTCCAACACACTCATCATCAGTGAAGGTGGTGAGGTCAAGCTTCTTCTCCATCTCCTTGAGCCAGTCATCGGCTACAAGTGGGTCAGGGTTGGTGCCATCATAGGTAGGTGGCCTTAGCTTCAGAAATCCTTCTAGCTTCCTTTGGAAGTCATTCTACTGACCTCCCTGGCGACGGTTTGCTCCATCAATAAGGGCTGCAAGTAGCTGGGTCTGTTGCGCCATCATCTCTGCCAGGGTCGATGGTGGTGGTGGCAGAACGTTCTCCTCATCAAGCGGTGGGGTATTCTCCAGGTTGAAGGGTATCCCTCCACGTCCATGGCCATGGCCATGGCCACGGCCATGGTTGTTGCCACCATGCCCCCCATTTGGTTCAACTGGTTTGGGGGTGGGCGCACGTCCACGGTTCATTAGGCGATCAGATCAGCGGTTTGGCATCTGCAACATGGATCATAGGAATTTTAGTGTTTGTGCCGTAAGTGCTTATAATTTAGTATGATTACATGATTTTGACAATTTAAGGAAAAACATTTATACTATCCAACACACATTACAAAGAAGCAATAAGATCCATAAGATGAAATAAGATCCAAAACATTCATTACACGGGTTTTATTACATAGTTTCCTCTCCAGTAGCTACACTTGGAGACTCACGAGAATCGTACTACGAATAGTGTCTCATATTACATCTCATGAGGGGTACATCATGGGGTACGACTTATGGAAGCCACTAACATGACTCATGACCACGCAGGGTCATCTACTCTAACTCGTACACCACAGCTAGGATACGACTGTTCTCGATCTCGATCTCCTCGTCAGACTTGTGAAGTCGGGACACGTACTTCAAGGCCTCGGCGAGCTCCTCAGTAGGCTTGGCTCCAGGTAAGGTAGGGTAGGCATCTAGGTTGAGGCGAGTTGGGGCTAACTCAAACTCCTCTATCCTAGGCTTCATCTTGCTACGAATCTCCTTGGGTAGCTGATCCCACATACCCTTCATCTCCCTGAGGCGCTTCTTGTCAGACTTCTGCCAAGCCTGCCAAGTCCTTTCACACTTGTCCTATAGGTACTCGTTCTGCCTGAGTGCCTCGATCAGGTGACCTTGGTTGTGAATGGCCTTCTTCTGAACTCCTCTAGCTCCTGAGTCATGGTCTTTTTCTTAGATTGGATTTTTAGCATATCAATCCCCTTGGATCTCTCTCTGTCTCCTCTGCAGTTGTACTCGGCCTTCTTGTCGTCCAACTCTCTCTACAACTCTAAGACCTTGCTATCAAGGTAGCAGTTCCTGTTGCCTAGGTCAGCGGCTTTGTCTTATAAGTCAGCGACCTCGGCTCTGTGAACTTCTTCACGATGGTTGAGCTCGTCCTGTAGCTTGGCAACTATCTCAAGTTGACTAGCTCACTCCTATGCTCCCTATGAGTCTCGCTCCTGGTACTCCCATAGAAGGGCCTAGTCTTGACGTCTCCTCTGCTCCAACTAGGTCACGTACCAGTCCTGCTCTAGTAGGTGGATAGCCGAGATGTGAAGGCATCTGTCCTCCTCAGCAAAGATAACTCTACCGGCTGTGAAACTCTGCTCACTAGGGGTAAGGCTGAGGTCGAGGGCCTAGGGAAGTAGATGGAACTCTATCGTCTTCAGGTGCTTGTAGTGGTCCCTCATTACTCTACAAAGTGCCTTGTGTGAGATAGCTCGCAGTCCCTCCTCGACTGTGTCCTCTATAGTCATCTCGGTGAAAGCTAGGATAGAAGGTAAGGTAGTGCTAGCTGGGAACTCGACTGAGGTGACAATCGGTCCTTTGATTCCTCCTTCCTGAGCTGGCTTCCTAGTGCAGGTGACCTTGACAAGCTCGTCAGGGACTCCTAACATGATGAGAACTCGACAGAGGGTCTGTGCAAAACCCCCGAGCTCACATAGGTCGAAGGTAAGCTTGGCGTGGTCCAGAGGTAGCGGTCCTAGAGGCGGCCAGTCGATGTTCGTTGCCATCTGCATGTTTTTAAGGAACAGGTGTTAGAAGGTCAATAATAGATAAGCCTTGCATAAAAGTAAATGCAGGGTCGGTATATAACCGAAAGAAGGGTTGTTCACGTCCTATTCTATCATCCATTGGCCTGTGGGTGTGCTACTGATGCAAAGTTGATTTCTATCCCGCAATCTTTTGCCCAGTATTGAAATTCTCTTACTGTAAATGGTGAGCCAAGATCTGTGATTATTCTGTTGGGCATGCCGAACCTATGCATGATGTCTTGTATGAATTCCACTACCTTTTCTACACTATATTTGACCAAAGGTTTATATTCAATCCACTTTGTAAATTTGTCGATTGCCACAAATATGTATTCGAAGCCTCCTTTTGCTTTTTTGAGTGGTCCTACTTGATCCAGCCCCTAGCATGAGAACGACCAAGCTAGTGGTATGCATATCAAATTATGAGTGGGCACATGTGATTGTCTAGCAAACATTTGGCAATTCTTGCATGTTTTGATGAGTTCTTCTACATCTTTGAGTGCTTTTGGCCAATAGAACCCGGTTTTGAATGCTTTGCCGACCAGTGTCCTAGAGGCTACATGATTTCCACAACATCCTGAGTGGATTTCATCCAAGATTTCCTTTCCTTTATCTATTGGAACACATTTAAGCAGTACTCCAGATGATGCTGCTCTTTTGTATAGTTTGTCTCCCACCAGAACATAGTTTTTGCCTCTTCGTATACCCCGGGTTGCTTCTGCTTTGTCTTCGGGTAGTTTCTTCTCTTTGATAAAATCAATGTATGTTTGTCTCCAATCATTTTGTATGACCATGATCTATCTTGATTGGTCTGGTTCTTCTGCTTGATCTATTTCCATTGGATCTGTTGTCTCCTTCTCCTTTTTTGTGTTCTCAGGTTGTTTGATAGATGGGGCTATGAGTTCTTCTACAAATATACCAGGTGGTACTTTTGCTCTATCTGATCCTAGTTTGGCTAGCACATCTGCTGCAACGTTGGAATCCCTTAGTACATGATGGATTTCGAGCCCTTGGAAAATTTTCTCCAATTTTCTGACTTCTGCATAGTATGCATCCATATTGTCTTTTGTACAATCTCAATCCTTGTTGACTTGATTGATTACTATAGCTGAATCATCGTAGACAAGTAGCCTTTTTATCCCAAGTGAGCTTGCAACTCTTAGACCATGTATTAATGCTTCATATTCTGCTTCATTGTTAGTTGCCTGCCAAAGTATTTGTAGCACATACTTTAACTGTCTTCCTTCTGGTGATATGAATAGCACTCCTGCTCCAACTCCTCCTAACTTTAGGGAACCGTCAAAATACATTTTCCAATGATCAAGTATTGGTTCGGGTTCTTTTTGATTGATTTCTGTCCATTCAGCAATGAAGTCGGATAATGCTTGAGATTTGATTGCTGTTCTTGGTTTGAAGTCTAGGTTGAGAGCACCGAGTTCTACTGCCCATTTTGATATCCGACCTGTTGCATCTTTGTTGCGTAGAATGTCTTGAAGTGGAAAATTGGTTACCACTGTAATCTAGTGTTCATGGAAATAATGTCTCAGCTTTCTTGATGATATCAACACTGCATAAAGTAGTTTTTGCATGTGTGGGTATCTCACTTTTGATTCTGTTAGTACTTCGCTTATGTAATAGACTGGTCTCTGCACTTTGTAAGCGTGTCTGGGTTCTTCTCTCTCAACCACAATTGTTGTGCTGACAACGTTCTTGGTTGCTGTAATGTATAGCATCATGTCCTCTTGCCTTTTGGTGGTGTCATTACTGGTGATGATGCTAGGTATTCTTTTAACTTTTGGAATGCTTCTTCTGCCTCTTCTGTCCATTCAAAATTTCCTACCTTTTTCAATAATTTGAAAAAAGGTAGCCCTTTTTCTCCTAGTCGGGAGATGAATCTGTTGAGTGCTGCCATGCATCCTATAAGCTTCTATATGTCTTTAACTTTCTTTGGAGGTTTCATATCCATGATGGCTTTAACCTGCTTTGTATTGCTTCAATTCCTCGGTTGCTGACTAGAAATCCGAGTAGTTGTCCTGATGGGACCCCAAAAACACACTTTGTGGGGTTTAGCTTCCACTGCCATGCTTTTAGATTCTTGAAAGTCTCCTTGAGGTCTTCTATCAATGATCCGGGTTCTTTTGTCTTGATTACCACATCGTGAATGTATGCTTCTGTGTTCCTTCTGATTTGATTCCCCAAACAAGTTTGAATTGCTCTTTGATATGTTGCTCCTGCATTCTTTAGCCCAAAAGGCATTGATTTGTAGCAATATGCCCCAAATGGTGTAATGAACGATGTCTTGCTTTGGTCTTCTTCTCTTAAAGATATTTGATGATAGCCTGAATAGCAATCCAAAAAGGATAATAGAGCTGATCCTGCTGTTGAGTCGATGATTTGATCAATCCTTGGTGGAACATATGGATCTTTTGAGCAATGTTTGTTGAGGTCTGTGTAGTCAATGCACATGCGCCATTCTTTTGAATTCTTCTTCTCAACTAGGACTGGGTTGGCAAGCCAATCCAGGTTGATTATTTCTCTGATGAATCCCGCTGCCATGAGCTTGGTGATCTCTTTTTTTATTGCTGCTTTTCTGTCTAGAGCGAATCTTCGTAGCTTCTGCTTAATGGGTTTGGACCCTTTGTTCACATCAATTATGTGCTCAGCCAACTTTTTTGGGACCCCTGGCATGTCGGCCGGCTTCCAAGCGAAGATATCTTTGTTGTTCCGAAGAAAGTTGGTGAGCGTGAGTTCCTATTTGGGATCAAGATTTGCACTGATGATTGTCATCTTCTTCGGGTCACCAGTCAACAAGTCAATAGTCTTGGTAGCGGCTTCTTTTGGTGGTGCAAAGTTGCTTGGCTTCTTAGCCAGTATTTGAATCTCATCCGGGTTCATTTCGTTGGCTAGTATTGCAATCTCCTTTCCTTCCTTTATGTCTTGTAATCTTTCGGATATTTGTACTACTTGTACGTCGCAATCATGTGCTTTCTTTAGATCTCCTTTCAATGATAATACGCCCTTTGTTGTTGGCATCTTGAGTAGTAGGTATGGATAGTGTGGCACTGCCATGTATTTTGTTAAAGCTGGTCTCCCAAGTATTGCGTGATAGCATGATTCAAAGTCTGCAACTTCGAATTTGATGAATTCCGTCCGGTATTTGTCTGGTGTGCCAAAGGTGACTAGTAGGGTTATCTGTCCGAGTGGCATAGCTGCTCTACCAGGTACTATTCCATAAAATGGTGTGCTTGTTGGTGTCAATAGTCCTTCACAATCTAGATTCATCCTTCTGAGAGTATCTGCGAAAATTATGTTAAGCATGGCTCCTCCGTCGATGAGTACTTTAGTTACTGCCACTCCTGCGATAGTTGGACCTAGTACCAGTGGGTAGCATCCTGCGTTTGCTGCACTGGTCCATTGGTCTTCTCTTGTGAAGTGGATGGGGTACTCTGACCAATCTAGATACCTTGGGGTGGCTGGTTCAGCTGCCATGATGGCTCTGTGAGCTAATTTCTCTTGCCTTTTACTTTGTGTGTTAGGAACACATGAGAATATTACTACTAATTGGTGTTGGGGTTCCTGATAATCTCCTTCAGCTTTCTTTTCCTCCTTGGATTCTTCTTGCTTTTGCTCTGAGTTGTTTTGATTCCTGTTTTCTCTCTTCATGAATTGCCGCTGAAAAGTGCTGCATTCAACTAACTTGTGTCTGATTCCTGGGTGTATGTGACATGGCATGTTCTCTATGTTTTCCGGTGCTCTTCCTCGGTAGTTGTTGCTCTGATAGTTGCTATTACTGTTGTATCCGCTGTTGTTACTGTTGTTGTTATTGTTGTAGTTGCCATTGTAATTGCCACCGTTGCTGTTGTCATTATATCTTCTTTTGTTGTCTGTGGTTGCCACCATGTTGTCCTGCCTCGACCTTTTGTCTTGCTATCTGTAATCAGGTCTCCTATTTTCTGGGTTGTCCCTAGCAAACCGATGCCGGGTTCTTTCTTCTGATGAAATCAGCTTTTCAACAACCCTCTTGAAATCTTCATTTGTTCTTGGGTTCTCATTGAAATAGTCTTTGTATTGCCAGTTTGCTAAGATTCCTTCCGCAAAGGCTTCTATCACTTCTCTATCAGTAATGTTGTGGACTTGAGCCCTGAATTCTCCAAATCTTCTATAGTATTCCCTTAGACTTTCTCCTCTCCTTTGCCTTACTCCTTTCAACTTGGCTGCGGTCATTGGATGGGTAATAATGCTTGCAAAGTTGTTGCAGAAAGCTTCTTGCAAGTCTTCCCAATATCTGATTGATCTTGGCCTCAATTTGTCAAACCATTATAGTGGCATTGCTTCGAGGGCCATTGGGAAAAATAGAGCCTTGATGTCGTCATCTCCTCCGGCTAACTCAATAGATTGGGAATAAACTCTTAGCCATTGTCTTGGTTCTACTTTGCCATCGTACTTGGAATGATTTGCTGGTTTAAATTTGTGTGGTAGCTTCAATGTTTGTAGTCTTCCCGCGAAACAAGGGAATCTGTCATATGGTTCTATTCTTCCGTAGTCTGGCGATCTTGCCCTTCTGTAATAAGACCTGTCTTCTTTTAACTCGGACTCTCCGTAGTCATCTTCTTTGTCAAATCTTCTTGATATTTCTTGGTAGTGTTGGCTCAATTCTAGTTTGCCTCTTTCTTGTTGCTTTGAGTAATGTTCCTGCCTTCCATTAACATCAACATTCTCTACTGGTCCTAGCCTTTGAAAACTTGATTTTTTGGGTGGTTGCTCTCCTTGTGGCTCCTGTGGAACTTCTTCGCCGGGTTGTTTTTCTGATCCCCCGACTTCTTTCTTCTGATCTTCCTTTGTTTTTCCGTTATTCATGAGGGTGTGCAACTCCTTTGTTAATTTTTCAATTCTTTCCCTTTTTGTACTTTTTGTGGCTTCTCTTTGCGCCTTCTTTCTGTTGTATTCCGTTAGTTCCGCCTTGTACTTATTCTAGATTTGCTTCCTTTGTTTAGCCCTATTCCTTCTTCCAACCTTCAATTTATTCTTCTTTAGTCTTGCTAGCCTTTGCTCATCATTTTCGTTGCTGCCACTTTTCTCATTCGACGAGATGTTGCCTTCTGATTCGTCTGAAGATTTTATATCTGGTATCTGTGGTGGTTCCAAAGGTTGTTCTAACTGCTCCACCATGTATACAGTGTACCTCTTCTGAGCTCTTCTTGTACGGTACTTCATCCTTCATTTGGTTGAGGTATCGGTAGTTTTTGAGCTAGATCTGAGTTCTTTTCCCTCTTGATAAGGTAGTTCTTCAATGTACGTGCTAGTCTGGGCTTTGCTTGAAGTGAAAGAACCTAGCCAATGCATCACATAGTCTTGTGGGGTAACTATCATGATCATCCCTTCTTGTGCTCCCTCCAGGAGTATTTTTCTTGCTGAGTTCATCTTGTCTTGGGTAAAGTGTTGGTAGATTGATGCCATGTTGTATAGTCCATACGTTCCCGAGTTCTTCTTGGAGTCGTACGGGTTGTATTCCTTCACGATTGTTGTTGCATCTCCGAGTCCAATTAGGCTTGGCTCTTTCGCTGTGAAGATTATCTTGGAGTTGGGTTGTATCTCTTTCTCAGAGTCGGTTTCGTATCCGCTTTCTTCTTCATTCCAAGTTGGATCCGAAGTTGAAAGTTTCGTCATCTTCTCGACGAGTTCATATTCTACTTTGTCGTCGAGTTCTTTTTCTTCTTGGAGACAGGTACATAGCTTGTCGTCGCCATTAGCCTCGTAGATCCAGGATCCGAAGACGAAGGTTGTTCTCGCCGAAAAAGTCATCTTGAGGTTGAGGTCCGCCGAGCTCTCGAGAAAAAATTCATCGAAAGCCCCTACCTGGCGTGCCAGCTGTCGATGTTTTACCACCGATAGCCTGCCACGGGGGTACCCGGGACAGTTGTTTGGGCTTTGGTGAATAGTAGAACTCGGTGGTTATGCAAAGAGACTCATGATTTATACTAGTTCGGGCCCTCGACTTGGTCGAGTAATAACCTTTCGTCCAGTTTGGCGTTAGCCTATTTGCGTCGTATTGCTTTGAGTATTGGGTGTGTCCCGTCGTTTACAACGGATATCCTCACCAACCCTTTATAGTCCAAGTGCTGAGAGGAGTTGTTTGTGTTCTACTCGGATACAAGGTCAGAGTCCTAAGCTATGCTTCGGGCGCCTTTCCTTGTATAGTCCGAATTGGAGTTTTGGTCTTGCACGTTGCTTTGCTCCATGTTCTTCTTGGCGATTGGGCTGTGGGCCTTGTTACCAAGGCCCACTTCCCTATAGTATAGTCTATGGGGGGCCTGTAGGGTTCCCCATCGACAAGCTCTTGATCTCAAAGCCAAGGATCTCTATCTCAATCTCAAGGTTTATCTCTCATCTCATGAGTTTTGGTTTAGTCCCAATGCCTTGAGCCACACTTAGTGAAACTAGCTTTTAACCCAACCATAGTGAGCCTAGTAAGCCACCTAAACTACCATAGGAATGTTTGGCACATGCAAGATGCACAACTCCACAAATCTAAGCTTGAAGCCTAGGATTTCCTTGGAGCATAGGTTCTGTCGCTCGTGTGATGGAGTGTCCGTCCAACCGATGGAGTATCCATCAATCTATAGGAAACCACTAAAGAACCTTATCCCCCGTCAGCTTAGCACAATGGAGCATCCGCGGTACCGTGTGGAGTATCCACCCAACCATGCAGAGAGTAGCACAAGCATTAGAAAGCACCTAGCCACATGATGGAGCATCTGTCACCCATGGCAGAGTATCCATTGAATTATAGAGAGCAGTAACCCAGCAACCTAAGAACACCCAGTTCATACCAGAGCATCCGTCGATTGACCAGACTATCCGATGTGGACAGAGAACCCTAGAAATGCCTAAGTCCCACACCTATCGGAGTCTCTGTGAACTCCACGGACCATCCATCGATCAGTACAGAGCCAAACTAGAGACAACATGTCTTGGTATCTAGTACATCGGAGTGTCCGTCGGTAGAACGGAGTGTCCGCCAGTCACAGGAAGAGTGAGCTAGCTTAAACAACCTACTCGAGTAACCAACCTACAACCAAGAGAGTTTGGTCATACCCAATGTAGTAGTATAGCCATAGTTAGATGTCGCTCCTTAAGTTCTAAGGCAGTAACCTAACCCTATCCACCCATTTTCATCCTCATCATTTCGATCGTCAATGTATCCCTTAGACGATCTTCCGTATCCTTTTAGGAATGTGCATGAGTCTTCGTCATCAGTTTCTAGATGTTTGGACGAAAACACCATCAGGCAGGCACCCCACTATTATAAACCCTACTTTGGATACTTATCAAGTTGCATTATAAGTCATGCATTACATGTAGTCTTGGATAATGATCACTCTTATACTACACCTACAGTAGCCTAATAACCTGTAGAAGCCACTCATCTAAACAAAGGGAATGGGAACACTTAATGCTTATTGCTTAGTTGCTTGGGCAACGGTAGAAGTCGAGCATGAGAAGGGAACTCATACTCACGCGTGTAGGATATTACACTTGGATAATTAACTACTAAAACCAATGAGAGTACAACTTGACTTACCTAACTAATCTGGCTAAGGACTAATATCCCTAATATGGTAATCTTGATGATAACTTGGATATCTTGCTCATGCGAGGGATAGGTCGTCGTGAGTGAGGGATCTCAGACCGCATAGCTCGTGCAGCAGTAAGGACCGTGTATTGGGATATGTAAGTCCAAGTAACCACCCGTACAGACCACATGTCACGGATGGGGTCGACAAGCCAAGTAACTAGTTGCGACCTGTTTATCCATGAAACTGGCAAGGGGGATGGCGTCGGTCGGGACTATCCGAGACATTAACTGGGCACCCACTCGAACCTTTCAAGTAACACTCAGGCTAGATTAGGGAAAGGTTGGAGATGTGAGGTTACCCTTATCTCTGGTGCATGAGATATGGAGGTTCATCACATTTCTCCATGTGGGTACAGTTGTACACGTCTGTAGAGCCTTGAAAGCCTGGAGTCCCTCAGGACAGAACTATTCGGTTGTTCTTTCTTTCTATACCCATGGTAGAATGAATAATGGACTATGAGCACTTTGTTATAATGATGAATATCTTTACTTCTGTGTTGAGCGTAGCATGTCATATTCCTAATGAAGATCATTGTTTGCCACACTTATACAGATGCCCAAAAATTACCCAAGGCATCCACCAAATATTATATGTTGGAATTAAGTCCTACAAGTACACAATGTACTCATGGTGCAACCGTTAAGTTGTTTTGTAGGAACGCTATAGATCGATGGAGGTTGAGTCTCCATCACCACTGTCTAGTAGCATGAGGGAAGGGCGACCCTGAGTATGATGCACGTTAATTCTGTAGTCTTGTTTGAGCGACCTTGAGTGATTACTTTAGAATGGATTCTGGATCTTGTCCATTGGTTGGACTGGATCACGTAATTTATGTAAACTCTATCTTGTAAGCTTTTCTGTACAAGTTGTTTGAGCATTATCCATTAGACTATGTCGGTTTGGTATGTGAACTATTGCATGCCACTCAACCTGATCCTAAAGAGGAGTTGCTTAGTGCGCTTCTGGGGGCCACGTGATGTTGTTTTGCTTAAATTGAGCACGTCAAGTGGATGACACTCAATTTAGGTGAAGTATCAAGATGGGCACCCCACAGGCGCGGTATCGGAGCAATGGTTGGCTTGCATGCACAATCCACCTACTAAACTCTCATCGACTAATGTGTAGTGTTCAAGGAATTTGAGTAAAACTTGGAATTCTACCAACCTAGGGTTGAACACTAGAAGTTAATGGTAACCCTCTTCTGATTAGTTTTCTCTAGCCAATCACCTATGTCAACTAGAATGTTAATCATCCAAGCATTTTCAAAAACAAAAGGAGTTTGGAAAAGTTTGTGAACGTCAGCCCGGGCAGGAATAGTAGGATACCCCAAGTGAGAAGTGGTCTACTGTAGTCTCCTTACGCGTAGTATGTCTCGGCGGTAAAATGGCTTGAGAGAATGTTAGCGACCCCTATCTCTCTTATCCTTGGAGGCCTATCTCATTTGTGCTCACAAATTTCTCTAGAAGTCTAAGAATAGCCTATTTATCCCTTATCATGCCCTCAGAGGAAGTTTGGCTGAATCTCCCCAGAACCCCGATCTTCTCATGCGGCACTAGAAGCAACCACAAGCAATTGAGAGCCACACAAGGTATAAACATCCACGAGAACTAGAGCGACGAAGTACTGACCCAACGGTAAACACCAGTTACCACAATCTCGACCACAGAGCAAAAGAAGTTTAGAGCATCACAACCTTGTCATGAAGGACGCGTCACCGACAAGTCACTTGTTTCTACCATGACATGGTACCAACATGAGTGCCCTCAGCACTGAGTCTTAGGAGCTGTTAATAGAAAAGTTTGGTTCGGACACAACAAACAGAAAACAAGGTCATCAGAGCCTCCCACTGATCCAGTAGACGGTAGTTGAGTGAAGCCGTCAACCATGAGATCCATGATGGCGAGAAGCATCATGACCACGATTCCGACGCCGACCACGATGAGCAGCAGACCTAGCAAGGGAAGTACCTATAGAAAGTAGACGAGTAGCTTAGGTCAAAGGAATAGGAGTTCCACCTACAGAAGACAAGCCTCGAGACCTACTCAAGAATGTGGGATCTCTCAAAACATGGTAAATGGTATCGGTTGGAACCCAAGAGGAATAGAAGACTAGGAGATCACCTACAACAGTAGAGCTAGAAGGGGAAGCATCACCGTACGTCCTTAGTAAAAGTGACACCATTGCAGGTGGCACCGAATGGCCGTAGAGAATGACCTCAGATGGGACCGATCCTGCACAAACGCTCACAAGCAGTGAAAGGCCGAAACATTGTTCCAAGTAAAGCTGAAATGAGGACTATATAATATGAAGGAAAGGTGAAAACAGAGGACATACCTGGAGAATGGAGCCTTGGAATCCCTAGCGCCACTGGAGACGAGTCACGTGACAAGTAACGCTCCTGACCGAGAAATGATATGTAAACCCCATGAGTGACCTCGCAAGCACCACCAAAGTCCCTGACGGTGCAAAATACAAGGGCCATGATGTATGGCTAGAGGATCAATGGAGCATCCACGTCCTTCTTACATTCTAGCATCTGATTAACCATCTAGTCTAGCATGTTGAGCGGTTCACCAGACAGCACGGCATTGAATATCTCCATGGAAGGCCACTCCATAGCACGATCATCCCACCCAACCATAGGCATAATGGTATGCCTTAGGATCTCAAGAATCACCTTGGGAAGTCTCCTCAAGTTTCCCTAAGGACCATACTCGGTTGTCTCCGGATAGCGAAAGCAAGCTACCTCATCAGCTCTCAACTTTGGAAGATGGGAAACCAATTTGCCCTATTTCATACCATGATAGCTCAACTGCACCACAGCTGCAAGATCTTTGAATGTAGCCTTGAACTTGGATGTGTCAGTCATCCATATGAGCTTCTCCTTATCGGCATGGACCTCCAATGTGGCATAGAACTGCCGAATGATAGCCTCATTCTAGTCCTGTCGGAACCCCAAGACCTTTGCCCAGTCCATAGCTTTGAGAGAAGCAACTAGACTGTTATGGTAATAGAAGATCTCAAGAGAGGGCTAGCTTAGCCACTGTTGTTTAGTATGCATTGGCCTCATATCAATGCCACCCCGATACAACATGTACTGACTGAAGGTCTCAAAGAAGGGAGTCGGATAATCCCTTGCTTGTCCAAAGTGCCTGGACAATGCCGACTTGCTGAACTCAGCTACAACCCAACGGTAGTGATCCCTCGGAATAGCAGCCATGTCCATTGGGAAGATGCCATCATCGTCACTCTCATCCAAAACAACCAACCCAGATGCCCTCTCCACCCAATTGCTTGGACCCGCACCAAACTTGCACCAAACAAGGGAATCAAGGATTAATGACATGTAGATACCCAAAGGAAGCCGGAGCTAAGCGATCCAAGGAAGACCAACTATAACCAGTTAGAAGGGAATTAGAACAAACAAGGAAGGAACAAATCTTGAGCAAAAATGAATACAAGTGCAATAGCCTAGTAGCAATATAACCTACAGCATGTAGACAAGGTATACCACGTGAGTAAGGAACATCTACAAGTTTGGGTAAAGATTGAAGTAAGTCAGAACATACTCAGCGCCGAACAGGTACTGACAGAGTATCCGTCATGCCCATGGATCATCTGATATGAACAGAGAGACGACTTAATCCTACTAGAAAAGTAGACTGTCAGCACCGGAGCATTCCAATAGATTATTGGAACCTTCCGTCAAACTCTAGAAATGACACAAAGAGACAACAGTAGCTACCGACTAACCCTCGGAATGTCTACGGATCGTACGGACTATCTGCCAAGACCTTAAGTAATATGAATGTATCCATCAGCGAGTGACATGTGTTACCGGAACTCTCCGCTAACCCAACGGATTGTCCAATGAAGTCACAAACAAGAACTGTGAGCCCAATGACTGCAAGGACTAAGAACCCTCGAATCATCTCAGTCAAGCAACATCACTTCACTAGGGTAGAACAAAGGAACCACCAAAAGTACCTTCCCAACACCCTAAGCTGACTTGATGCTAGCCCTAACCAATGCATGGATTGGAGTAACCCTAACCTAGAACCAAGAGAGAAGAGAAGTGCAAGGGAAAAACAAGGAGTAAAACCTACCTCACCGCCATGGAAGTCACCTGTGGAAGCTTTGGAACCACCCGCAAGCAGTTGGACCACGTGCTCGGACTCAGAGATGACATAGGCGGTGATGGCGTGGGCGACAGCGATGTGGTCGAGGAGAAAAGGAAGGAATGTGACCCCACTGTCCCCTACGGTCTATTTATAGCCTAAGGACTAACGGAGAGTCCATCAACAACACGGACCATCTGTCAATCAGATAGCCAAACCACGGAGGAGGTGTTAAGTTTCCCAGAACCATCGGATCATCCGATAAGTGGACCAGGTAGTCCGCTAGGAAGCAGAAATGCCCCTAAGGTTTGAGTTTTATGGAAATCGGAGGAACAATTAGAAACCTAACGCTTTTTTATGGTGGAGCTAGCTTGATAACATTTTTGCATAAAAGCTTTGGTAATGTGAGTCCTACCATTTTAAGTTTTCTAGCATCAAGTTAGAGCTATTTAAAGCTAAATTGCATCTATCCTGTAGCAAACAATTTATTTAAGACATCATCATCACATTAGTAATCATATCCAATTTATTTTAGGGAAACATAACCATCACATTTGATCAGAATACTACGATGATGTACAGTGACCAAGTTTCTCACTATCTAGGAGAGACAGCGATTTGAATCGATTGCAACTAGCTGGGCAGAAATCCACAACACACACCCAGGCAAACCAGATCATTAGTTACCTTAGGTCACCTTTGGCACTATTCGGGAACAATTTGTGGGTCTGAGTTGAGCCGCACCCTTAGGGACAACAGAAGCCATGCTGTTCAGGTCTTCCTGCCCACGGTCCATCCCTGTCCCCTACACATACTTTCTCCCCTCCAGTATGCCTAATCAACATCTCATCCTCCCAGCCTGAATCAAGCTTCTCGGCTTCGCGGTCGGAGCGACTTATCCGACCAGCTATGTGAAAGGCACGTTCAATCTCGAGCAAGGTCCAAACAACACGTTACAAGAAATGGTTATATTTGAAATAGAAGATCTATGTATTGTCATATCTGTTGGAATGCATATATGAATATGGGCTTTAACAGGCTACAATTACATTTTGTTATGTTTATAATCCTACATGGCATCTATGTGGTATGGTGTAAGAAATTATGACTTAAAACATGGTTTAAGGCGCATGGTTTTTTACGCAGGCTTTTTCGTCAACTGGGTGTCATAAATGTTAATCTATGATGTAAATTGCATATATTATGACATAAACTAAATGACATAAACCCTAACATCTCTTGTAGTGACGATACGGTCCTTAACCGACACAGACATGATCAACTGTAGGCCGAGCCAACCTATCACCAACCACACTAGATCCCACCCGGTCTCCAATTTGTACATAACAACATGGTTCTTTTCCACGATAGCAAATATAGCCAACCGTGACCGAGTATCCACCTAAATGTCGTAGGTGAGAACAATCGCCCGACTTCTACCGATCTAAGCATGGCTACACATATAAATCGGCCTACACCTAAAAGGGTGACAAGAGATATATTTCTGGACAAGGTGAAGTATATATGCATCAACAGTTTCAATCAACTTCTATAACTTAATGCTCAAACATAAAAGGACTCAAGTTCATTTTTGTAAAATTGGGAGATTGGATATGCTCTGGGGCTTGCCTTTGAGAAAGTTAGCAGGGGCGTGCTCAGGGCACTAGCACAGCTGCTCCTGGACCTGTACGCCTCCTTCTGGAGCCTCCAGCTGGTTCTCCTCTCCCACGAGCTCGAACTACAGCAGTGTCACTCCTTCTGGTGATCCTATATGTATGGATACATGTATAAATAAAAGGAATGCATGGGACTGAACATAACATGGTACAATAACAGCAAGCTACTAACATAAACATGTTTAGCATGATAACAAGAGGTGATTATCTCTCTAGTTATTTTGACCGAGTAGGTGCACATATCTTCTCTAGAGATAAAACACTCACCATGCTCTAGCAACCTAAGGTACAACTCTTCATCAGCTGTAAGGGGTCGAAAACCTGCAGCTACAACTTTCCTTAATTAGCTTACGCAACCGCATCAAACTCACACATACAAGCATTCATGAAAAGATTAAAAGAGATACTAGATAACACCTAAAAAGCAAACTGCACACAATCAATCAATTCTGGGCACAAGCAAACATGCTACCAGATTGTACACATCCTAAACATACTAGAAAGTATAATGGTTGGCTCCAAATAAATTATTTACATGCCTTTATTAATTTACTTAGTTAGCAAGGCACAGTAAATTCTGCGAATATTACAATAACTTAAGGATGCATACAAAAGTCTACTGTATAAATGGCATAACTTTTACAAAAATAACAAGCAAAACATGCTTATAACAACTTAAATAGTTTTAACCTATTGAAAAGTGTCGAACAACAGATTTCATATTTTCTTGCATTCAACGTATCACCAGGAAGCTATGAAAATTATTTCATACACAGAAGATACATATAAATACCATACTCATTTTTGCATGAAAACAAGCATCAAACAAGATTAAATTCTAACAGCACAACAAAAGCATCTATACTGTAGGTTCAATATTTTTCTTAGCTAATACATGTTAAACAAAGCCAAAAAAAAACCCGGAATCATATATAATGTTTTGGACTTTGCCATCGCCATTTTCACATTTTACAAGTTTAAGGAGCAATTAACATAGACAAAGAATACAGCACACAAATCATCACCAAACAGCAAGTTTTATGATTCTATCAGATAGAGAATTTCCAGAAAAAACCAACAAAATTCATTTCACCCAATTTGGACTCCTACAACTCCAGATATGAATTTTACAAGATTAGCACATATTCTGGAAAAGATTAAAACGAAAACCAAAAACTAAACCCTAACAACTCCTACGGGCACACGGTTCAGTGCACCCAAAGGGGCTGACTGCTAGGCCCGTGGTCAACTAACCCCACCCATCGGGCACATAGCAGCAGGGGGCGGATTATGAATGGCCGGAGCTCACCAACGGCGAGGTCCCCGGCGACGGGATGAGCTCCAGCGTGCTCCCCATCATCCCACACCTGGCTAGGTCTCGGTTCCTGCGAAGGGCTCTTGACGCGGCGGTGGCGGCTATGGCGGCACGGCTGCTCTGCATGGCGGTGCACACGTCGGAGTTGGCCGTGATGGCTCGTGTGGAGCTTCGGTGATGCTTCCTGTGCTCTAGGTGAAACTTTAGGTTATGGTTTGGGGCTTTGTGGAGCGACGGTTGGCCCATATCGCGTGCATGGTGACAGCGTGGTCAATTCATGGCGGCGGCATGGCCTGTTCCGGCGAGGATGAGCCCCGCATTGGCTAAAGGTTGACGGTTGCGGCTCCGGTAACCCTAGTGCGTGCCTAAACTAGAGAGAGGGAGAGCATAGAGAGTTGTGAGAGCAGTCAACCACGCACGAGCTCAGCTCGACGTCCATGGCGGGCACGTGGGCGGCATGCGTCCCGAGGGCCCTCACCTTCATTCAGACGTTGACAAGGCTAGGTCAGGGGCGTAGAGGAGGCCATGGTGAAGCTGCTGGAGGAAGGAATTGGGTGGTGGTGCTTTGTGGGCGGCGAATCACGGCGACAAAGGTGCAGTAGGCGGCGGCAATGGCGGTCTCACCTTTCGGACTGAGAAAGGAAAGGAAGAGCGCGAAAGAGAATGGGAGAGTGGGAGAGAGAGAGAGCAGGCGTCCGCAGCTTGGCTCCCCTCCACATCGCGCATGTCGCTCGCGTGAGGAGAGCGCCACGCGGCGCCCAAGCTCTGGTGGGCCACCCACGCCTGATGGCGTTTCTAAAAAAACGCCATCGCCCGACTGAAACCACCACCTTCTCCTCCGCCTAACTCTATAACTAGTTGATTATTGATTCATCCAATTACTGCCTGTTGTATAGCTACAAGAGTAATACAACTTTGCTTAAAAACGTTTGGTCAAAATCGAACTGGTTTGCAAGTTAGAAGGTTTCAAAGATGGCTATAATGAAACTGAAAACTGAAAATTCAGTCTTTCAGACTTGGCCAAAATTTTGGAGATTCAAAACAACACTAGGTTGGGTTTTGGGGTCTCTGTTATGCTAGGTTAGGGGCTGAACTATGCTTGGGTCCTTAAACAAAGTTTGTTGTACTCAAACTGAACTACAACTCTTATTTAATGTTAAACATCATTAGAGCTACAGAAACCATACTTCTAGTTCAGTCAACACAACATCATGAAAAAGATGATTTCTAAACAACTAGCACTTAGAAGCATATTTGGACTAGATGATGAACATAAACCCTAGTTCACTTTGAATCCTAAGGGACTGTTTGTTTGACCAGGAACAGTCACCTGGAACAGTTCCCAGCCGGATTGATTGTCTAATTTGTATAGCTTTGATCAGTGGGACTAATTCTTTGGCTCAATCCACCTTAACCGAACAAGCCCTAAGTGGGTCTAGGTTGGTTAGGTGCTCAAACAACACTGACTTGGATTAACAAACATGATCATATAGCATACACATGGCTAATTTAAGCATCACATGGAAAGAAACATATAACAAAGGAATGCATTAACATGTGCTCATGCTTATGAATGAATGATGAATGCTTATGCTCATGCAATGCAATTGCAAAATGCAAGCTTAACACCTAGGGCGTTACAATATATATGTACGTATACTCACCGCTACGAAGAAACACACATTCTACCCCACTATCTGTACTTCCAAAATACTAAGCTGGTAAATTTCAATATTTATGACCACGTGGGCCTCGCTGCCAACATATACAGTTGCCTACCATAGGAAAAATAACATTGTTAAATCATCAAATCTGGAATAAATTTAGAAAAATAGGGGCAGCTGCATGGATGACTAAACCGAGCGGTCAGATTTCACTATAAAAGTCTAAATAGATGAACTATGCTCAATTTGTATATCTCAATTTTCTTTGACCCGCATCCTCTATGTTTAATTTCTGGCTTCGCCCTTGGTTGCGCTGACGTTTAACCCCAGAGTCGAGTAGAGATTGTGGTGTTGGGTCCGTACATGCACCAAATGACAAGTTCTGTGCCGGATTAACCAAATTCAAAGTTACAGGGGCAAGTTGCACCCGTCTATATAGTTATTGTATTCTTCATGTAATTTACTTTTTTTTCTCAAAACTTCAAAAAAAAAACCATCATTCGTTCAAACAAAGGAGATTGCCTCCTTTCCCTTTCCTGTGACAGTTAATCTCCAAAGCAACCAAAGGGGATCGCCTCCTCTCCCTTTCGTGTGTCAATTTTTTTTTTTGGAAATTTTTCATGTGTCAGTTAATCTCCCGCGCATCTGACTTCCGTGTCCTCCGACTCAAGCTATCCGCCACCACGAGGATGGCTATCGGCCAGAATCGGCTTGGCCCTCCACAGCCATGCTAGTGTTTCCCAACGTCGTGCGCATTGCATGTGTGGGCCTTACCCCTGTGAACAGCGCCCATGAGTCGCCGGGCACGCCGCTGCTGCCCCATGGCACCCGTGCCGAGCCGCAGTTGGGCCACCTCCACTGACTTGCGCCAACTTGCTGTTGTTGAGGCGTGGGAGAGGGAGGGAGAGAGCCGAGCCATGGGAGACGGGGAGCCTGCCGCGTCGGAATCTTTCGCAGGACACCTCAGTTTGTTTTTATCCAAACTCAGTTCCGCAACCGTCAGTCAGAGCAATAATAATAATAAAAAAAAAGGCAGGGAAGGCAAGGACACCTGCATTGTAGTCCTACCTTGAAACACCCAGGGACAATAACAAGTGACATTTTTCATAATACATACAATGATACTGCAGAGCATTCTAAGCGCGTGTTTAGTTGCCCAAATTTTGAAATTTGGGGCTACTGTAGCATTTTCGTTTTTATTTGACAAATAGTGTTCAATCGTGGACTAATTAGGCTCGAAACGTTCGTCTCGCAATTTCCAATTAAACTGTGCAATTAGTTTTTTTCGTCTATATTTAATGCTCCATGCATATATCGCAAAATTCGATATGATGGATACTGTAGCACTTTTTTGGATTTTGGGGTGGGAACTAAACACGCGCTAAGTTCTACAGAGGTGTGTCCCAACTTACAACTAGTACAACAACAGTACCATAACATTAAAGAGTAACATCTTGTTTTGGAAACCTGAGACAATAACATAACATTAAATATCAATTATATTATCAAGTATGCATGCCCTCACCCTCACCCGAATGAAATATACATCATGTCCATCTCCGGATCCTCCTCCTCTTCCTCATTACGGATATAGTTGAAATAGATGGCGTCATCTTGGAGATCATGCACCCAGTCCACAGGTTTGCTTTTGAGCACACTGTCGTTCTTGTACAACCTGCAGTCAGATTGATACAACTCCACAAAATTGTCACGTCCATGAAAACTGGACACTGCTGGATGAACAATCCTGTTCCCCTGGCGCTCACAGTATATGCACCGAACCTGCTCTGTACATACAGAAGGCAAACAAATTGTAAATTTGTATCAGGAAAAAACATTTTTTATTTAGAGTCAATTTCCAAAAAAAAAAACTAGAGCTATTTTATCATATTATTGTATCATAAAACTGCAATTTTTGTATCCTATTTCAAAAAAAAAATACAAACTATTTTGACAGTCTCAAAAACTTACAATCTTTGTGACTACATGACAATGTGGCTCCACATGTTGACACCATGGAATAAAGTTCCATGTTATGAGGCTGACATGTGGGGCTACTTTGTCATGTGATCACAAAAGTTGCGGTATCTTGATCATATGTCAAAGTAGTTGCAAGTTTTTGAAATAGGATCTAGAAGTTTGAACCGGTTATTTGATATACACGTCACAATAGTAGTAGGCTCATATGCGTTCTGCTCAACTTGTTCTTATTACCCACAGCCACTAGCAAAACTAAGAACTCAGTTCCTAAACATAATGAGTAAAAAAAAGGGAAGGACACCTGGGCATTATAGTCCAACTTGGTAATACCCAGGGAGAACAACACAAGAAGTGCCATTTTTCTTAATATGATGATCTTGCAGGTGCATTCCTAAACTCTACAATGACAAGTATCTCAAAACTGTGAGCTGCAATACTGCAAATGAATACATACAATGCATTGCAACCTACGAGTAAATATTCTTTGAAAACATGGACGATATTTCAGCAACTAGTACAGGAACATTACTACATAGCTAACTAGAGGAGGTATCGACAATGCTGTTGTTCTGAGGTAGCGCAGTCAAACCTTTCCTAGAAGCTATGTCCCATTACCTTATTCCAAATCTACCCTGCACCATGTAGAAGTTAATCATGACAGAACTAACATATCTGAAACTATGCTGGTTAATTTTACCATTTTTTATATAATTTATGGTAAATTATTACTGGTGCTTGACACGTTCCAAACCGCATGGCTGGAGGACAACATTGAAGTAAAGCACCAACAGAAATTCAATGATGGAAAGAAATCCATGAATGTACACAAAAGGAATGACCACACAAAAGATATATTAGATGGCTTATTTCCCCCTTGGCCATGTCAGTGTCTTATCATAGCTACTGCAGTAAAAATGCAAATACTGTGATTACACTGTTTTCCTCTCTCAGATCAGATTTGCTTTAGTGGTTATCTGAGCTATCATGAACATGCATTATTATGTAAGCCTAAATGCTTGTGTTTTATGGATAGAGTTGGCAATATTCTGCGCTAGTGTATTTTACAACGGGCTCCAAAACGAGGCATGCCAGAATGTGAAATATAAGAATGAACGAGATCAATCTACTTGACAAGTAATACAAACACAGCAATTGTAAGGTCTAGAGCATACCAGTGTATGGACCAATATCATCATCTGTATTCTCAATAGCTTTTGGATGCATACTCACAATACCATCTGAATGCATAGACACAATAGCATCTGAATTAACAACAGCATCTCGCCATGGCCGACTCACGGGGACACACCAAGCACTTGTGTCATGGTTGCCACATTCAGCAAAGAAGAGCATTGCATGCTCGCCTTTGCGAGTAGCCAGAAAATTGATATGAGAGTGCCGATATATGTGAGGAGTCTATGGATTGTAGGCTCCAAAAGTGTCTCTGCTGAACTCTGGGCCAGATACGAGCTCATTGACACCACAGATAACATGAAGACGGTACTTGCATTGGGTTCCTTCAACCATGAAGAAGAGTGTTAAATTGGAAACCAGACATAACAAAAAAGAGATTATTTGCAGAAAAAGTGAGGAATAAAAAGGACGAACCATGGTCTCGTTGAACTTGCTCAATGCATCTTCCACCATTCTCCTGGCTCGTTCATGCTGGCCCCAGAACATGGTGTAGTACAGCTTGGCTACTTTTTTAGGCAGTTCCGGTGGCTTGTGAAACATGACATCAGAGGAAACCCCGAAGATGTGCAGTTTGAGGATCTCAAGATCCATAGCAGAGAGCAGGCGACCATTCTCCAGACACAACAACTCTGAGGCAACCTTGATTCTGTCCATAAGACCCTGTGATCCAAGAAACTCTGTCTGTTCATGAGGCTTGGGGTGAAACGCGGCAATGGCTGCAGCAACATATGCTTCTGCTGGCACCATGCTATGCTGAAAACGGGGATCAGCGGCTGACAGCTTGGCCTTGTTCATCAGAAGGTGATGTATGGCTTCATCAGGTGTGAGATCTGGGTAGCGGGGTGCACAGGAACGATATGAGACCATAGAGTGACCGGGCCGCAGCACGCCACAGGCACTCAGTGCTGATCATGGTGAGTGTAACTTGTTTGCTTGGTGGGAAGGTTCCCGCATACAGATGGTGTTAATAATGATGTTGGAGACAGGGTCCAGTGGACCAAGGCAGTTACCGGCCGTGAGCATGCTGTGGTGAAGCCAATTGGTGAGCTCCTGCTGTGGCAGGCTGCCCAGCGCCTTGAGGTAGGATCCATGGATTGTTGCCAGGAGTATGCGCATCATTCCTGCCCGGGCAGAAGGAAGCTCCTTGCGAAATGTTTTTTTGCTGAGCAAGCCTGCCTTTGGCGAGTTCCCACAACTCTTGGAGTTGAAGATCATCATCGGATTTCGGTGTCCCAATCAGGTGCACTGCACGACTTGCAGCGTTGTGGTCGTGATAGGGGACTGATATGCCGGCCAACTCCTTGAGGCCAGCTGAAGCGCGCTTCCACCCGAGCACGAACAGCTTCAGGTCCGGGTGCTTGGCGGCGACCGCTGTGAATCGGAGGGCCGCCTCGACCGCTGCCCTGGTGGTGGCGGAGTCGAAGCCGAACTCCTGCATCCTGCGTCTGTCGATGATGACGAGGGCGGCGACAAGGGGGTCGGGGCCGACAGCGTCGAGGTACCCAAGGCCTCCGCTTCCGGGAGGTGCGGGAAGAGTCTGGTCAGGAAGGCGATGAGGCCGTCGACCGAACGCTCGGCGGCCATGTTTCCTGATCCTTCTTCCGGCGGCGCGTGAAAGGCATCGTAGATGCAGCCGTTGACACGGATGTTGCTGATGGGATCCAGGAGGCCCAAGCAGCAGCAGCTGCTGTGCAATTTCTCCTGGTAGAGGAGCGCCGCCCTGTAATTCGTCTCGACATCGTGAACAACGCTGCGGAAGTCACCTTCCCTCTTGTGCAAACTCGTCGGGGACGTCTCCCGGCCCATAGATGCGCCTCATTGTGCTGATTCCGGGGGCGTTCGAGATCCTGAATTTGTCTAGGTAGCGCATCGTGCCGAGGCCAGGAAATAGGATTCGAGAGAGGAGGGGACAGTGTTTAGGATTAGGATCTAATTTAAACCAATTGTCCGTGACAATGGCGCCGGCGGTGGTGCTCGGCATCGCGGATTCGGTCTCGAATACGGTCGAAAAACATCTGTAGCGTTTTCACCCCCACCCATGGCGGTGAGGCTCATCGAGGGACGAATGCGGAAGTGGAGCTATCGGGTTATTTGTACCGTGAAGGTAGTCGCAACCCATAGGCTCAAATGTAGCCATCACAATACCACCAACGTCCTCGACATTCCAAACCAAAGGAGGTGGTGCTAGAAATAAAAAAACAAAATATTAGTTGAACATAACCTATATATTTCGGACTACAATGATGCAATGCAATGCTTTTATATGTAGAGAGATTTAATTTACCTATAGGATCATTCTTTTTCTCCTAGTTGAAACAAGACCGGAAAACCTTGGAGCCTCTGTGAGGCCTCTGGTTGCTTGTAAAATGGTTCGAGAGTTAGGAAAACAATTAATCAATATCGTCGATCCAACATATGCAAATAATTAATGTATCTCCACCCTTGCTCTTGCTAACCTCCATCGCTGCTGCCACGTCACAAAGAGCTGCTGTCCATGCTACCGAACGAAGAGAGGGAGAAAAGGAAGTCCCTTTTTTTCAATTTGAAAACTAGACAAACGACTACTCTAGTCAATGCACTGTGAAGAGCCTGTTTCCATTCGACTCTTCTCTTTATATAGTGGAACGAAGCTGCAGGCACCATTTATGAGTTCTGAACTACCATTCAAGTCATGAAGAAAATGCAAGCCACTGTGTCCGAATTACCGTCCGAGTCACGAAGCAAATGCCCATGTAGGGAAGACAGTAAAATCATGGTACTATACATACTATACAGTACTAGCTACGAGTACAACCGGGTTTATGAACAGATTGAGCCAGTAACTTTGTCGTGTAACATGTTTCGATAATAGGTTGTGTTGTGCAACATGTCTCTTGGCCTGTGGTGCGGAGGTGTAGAGCTTGGAGATCGTGGTCGGCGGCGAAGGTGAAGGTCAAGCGGGTCTATGCTGATGGAGTGGGAGCGGTGAAGGATGGATGCCGGTGGCTTGGACTCAGGGATCAGAGAAGTCGGGCGACTGACCGTGTGGCTGACACTAGGGGGACATCGACAGGCGCAAGTGTACGTGATGACCGTGTTGACCAAGTCAAGACGGTGGTCGAGCAAGTCGAGCGGAGGCTCTGGAAGACTTAGTGGCCGGGCAGTCGAGGACGCTGGTGACATGTATCGAGTTGTGGGGGACGCATATGAAGTACGCTACTCGCGAGCAGTTTGGTGGGTTGAGCCTCAAAAACCACCGGGTGGACGATTTTCGGATTTGGGCCTCAAAATACATGTACGGTTTTGGCGAGAATCGGAGGCAGCACGTGGCGTCATCACGAGGCTTTCGTTGAGGCGAAGCTAAGTCATGAAGAGAGCGTGGCCATTGGATATGCTTCTATCTCGAGTTGGACCATAACGCCCCCGGGGTCAAGTGGTTCAGCTTAGATGTGAACTTTGTCAACAACAACTACTATCGTCCTCAACAAAATCAAGGATGAAACCAGCATCAGAGGCCGAACTACCAAAGTAACTATCAAGGTAACCCTCAAGGTAACAATTATAATAACTTCAATCAACCACTCTTGAGAGAATTAATTGCTAGCCAATCTAGACTCATGGAAGGATTATCTAATAAGGTAGCTACCAGTGATACAATTCTAGAAAATATAAGTAATAGAATGGATAGCTTTGCTTCTGCCATTAAGAACCAGCATATGTTTAATAAAATGATAGAATCACAAATAGCTCAGCTGGCGGCTGTTGTTTCTCCGTCTGACAAAGGTAAGATTCGGGGGCAACCGGAAGATCTAGAAACTGTAAATCTTGTTGATATTCACAATGTTGCTTATAACTACATGGAGCCATCGGCGGGAAGGTGGATAAATTATTCCCTACCCAACAAGAAGGGCGATCCTAGGAGACCTATCATCCCCATCGTCATTGGACCTCACATCTTCCAAGAAGCTGTCTGTAACTTTGGAGCAAGTTTCAACATCGTGCCTAAGGTAATTTATGAGAAAATCCTAGGAGATCCTTTGTTGTACACAAATATGCGTTTATAGCTTGTAGATCAGTCACTCTACTACCCCAAGGGAGTTCTTGAAGACACTATCATTTGAGTGGGACAATCATATGTTCCCATAGACTTTGTGGTTTTAGAAACTAATGGAGATGAAAGGGCACCCATCATCTTGGGCCGACCTATGACAGAACTGCCCAATTTATACAAGATCAAGTACGGCTGTCCATGTTTAACACGTTGATGCGCACATACTTTCACTTATATAAACCCGGTAGTCCGCTGAGTGTCACGAAGAACCTCGGTAAATCAACATCACAACCAAGATCGCATGATTAAGCAAATACACATCACATACTTGGAGTTGCAGGAGAAATAATATTACAAATGGGTTCACAAATAATAATACAAGTTTGGGTTTCAAAATCAGTTAAGGGAAACAACATAACTTTCAAATGATTACATTAATATAAGTTCTAAATACATTGCTAGCATAAGTGACATCCTCTGATAAAAGTATATAGATGAGAAATAAATATAGAGTCACCAAGCCACCGACGGTTAGCCACCCTCTTTCGTAGGCCAAGAACTTCACCTGCAATATGGTGGGATAAACCCTGAGTACAAGAAGATACTCAGCTATACTTACCCATCATAAACCAAAAATAAAGTGACTCCAAGGATCATGCAAGGCTTTATAAGTGGAGCTAGCTCAACAACATTTTGCATAAAAAACCACTAATTCAGCTATATATTTTATAATTCGGTCATCAAGTTAATTATAGTTATTCATCTCTAGATTAGCAACTAACATGTGCCAAACATGTGGTATATCACTTAGTAGCATAACAATAGTAACCATAGACGGTGTAAGATTTTCATATTCATCAGAACCATCATATTCCATAATCCCATTGCTATGATGAAGGGGCTCCATCAAGTTTCTCACTATCTAGGAGAGACGGCGATTCAAATCAATTTCAACTAGCTAGGAATTTATTCCTAATACAAACCCAGACATACCTGCGCCAAGGTAGTCTTAGGTCACCTTTGGTACAACTCAGGTCCACATTTCGTGGGTTCAATCAGCGTCGCACAACCAGGGATAACCAGCTACCAAGACATTCAGGCTTGGCCTGCCCTTGGGCTCACGTCTAACTCCCCATACATCCTTACTACCATCCAGATTGCGCACTTTGACAGAACGAGGCCCGACCTGAGTTGAGCTATTCGGCCTCACGGTCGGAACGAGTTATCCGGACAGCTAAGTGAGAGGCATGCATTCAAAATGATAAGAGGGCCTCCAACGATGCGGTCCTTAATTGGTACAGACGGAATCACATGAGTCAACCTACACATAGACTCCGCCCGGCCTCCATTTATTCATCACCCCATGGTTTTGTTCCACGATAGCAAATATAGCCAACCGTGCTTCGGTATCCACCTATATCTAGCAGGTGACAGGAAATCATCTGACTTCTACCAGTCTAAGCATTGCTAAGCATATATTCGATCCTAGACCTACATAGGGTTTAAGGTATATTTCTGGACAAGAAAGTTATATGCATCAAGTGTTTCCAATCAACTCCTATAACCTAATGCATCAAACATAAAGGACACAAGTGATATTTGTAAAAACATAGGAGGCTTAGAATGCTCCGAGGCTTGCCTGGGATCCAACACAAAGTCAGTTCAGTTAGCTTGAATCATCTTATGGAACATCTTCCACTCTAGGCATGTACTCTAGGGGTCCTTCCATCTTCGGGATAGGTCCACCAACACCGTCTTCTGGTTCGACTCTATTATCACGTGCTTCACGCCCACGCGTTGTGCATCTAGCGTACCTAGATGAGATGCAACAATGCCAGTGCATGAATGCGAAAAATGGTAACATGAGATGCATCATATAACAGCATTCAAGATAAGTATAAGGTTACACCTCAAGACATATGCACTTAGAGAGCAAGTTATTTAACTAACTATCACTCAAGTCTAGCATAGGGGTAGCAAGCATAACAAGCATGGCACACCTGTTAGCTCAAGTCAAACTATTACAAGCATTTAACAATCAAGAAATAATTAAGCCTAGCATCACATAAGAACTAGGGCTGCGGTGAATGACACCAACATAATTAAAGCTCTAGCAAAACATGCATCAAGATTATTTTGTGGCAACATGCAAACATGACCATTTATTAGTTACGTGCTTGACCAATATTATACAACACATTTATAAGATACCTCAGGTAGATCAATTTAACTCTAGTAGTGTCATGAGATAACACTAACAAGCATACAAAGCAATGCAAAGTGAAGCAAACAACTTTAGGTACATGCTCAGATTCTGGGCAGCAGCACAACAGTCACTTGTTTCAACCATACCCAGAGTTCTAGGCATGCAAAAAGTGTGATCCTAGACTTTATGGAAAGATTAGGAAACTATCTATAACTTTGTTATTCATATCAAAAGCTAATTCATAGGTTAACATGATCAATTATGCCAATAATTTAGGTCTACATAGACAAGGACAAAAAACTGACAGTAACTTCAGGGATGCATAACTGGAGTTCTAGATATTCAGAAAACATGATTCTTAACTTTATGGAAAGATTATTAAGTTATCTATAACTTTCTCGTTATCATTTGAAGATGATTATACAGATAACAAGGTCAAACAACACCAAGAAGGCATCTCTATCCAAACTTAGAACAGAATCTGCCATTCCACTTTGGACAGCTATAACTTGAGTTCTAGACCATCAAAAACAATGATCTTAGAGATTTTAGAAAGCTTAGGAAAATCACTACAACTCTCCTATTATCACCAATACATGATTCCTTGTTAAATAAGCTAAATAATACAATCATCCAGATCTGTAAAAGCTGATAGCAAACTTGTAAAATCTATAACTCATAAACCAGCACGCATAAAATCATAAACTTTTAGGACAAGAAGTATAAGGAAATCATCTACAACTTTTGTATTCAACATATCTATAGAAAACATAATTTGCATCATGAAAATATCACCACCACAAAAACTGTACATGCAGCCATAACGGCAGAGATACAACTATATGCATTTACCATTTATGTTGTTAACAACTAACATTTTGTTGCTATATATGCAGCTCCATGCAACTCCTAACTATAACCAAGCAATCACATTACCTAGCACCAATTATTAGAAGTATTACATGGCATAAACACAAGCATCTACTAACAAACTTTCATTAGCTTTTCTATATATAAAAACCTATATATTAATTATAGGTGATGTTGCAAGCATCTCATTTGGATCTCAAGTTTTTATGAGAGATAGATGATGACAAAACATGATTACTGTATAAATCTTACATGCTCAAGTTTTATAGATTAATCATTACAAAAAAGACAAATTGCTAATGCAAGAAAACATATGAGAGCAAGATAAATCTAAAACACACTATTTTTTGTAAACACATAGCCATATTATGTATCAACATGACACAACAACCTCCTACCAAGGTAATGGAACAAAATTTTCCATTTTTACACCTTCATAAAAAATTATAACTCATTTAAAACCATTTATCAAGCACTAAACAAGTTAAATCAATAACTCAACCATACTGCATCCAATGAGCATGAAATTTTACCACAACACACATATAGTATCAGTAGCCTACCATGCAAATTTCATAGCATTTGGAGTACCACAACTTTATATATGAATTTATTTCTAGAAAACCCTAATTAACATAGATAAATGAAAACAGCAAAAACCTTCTACTAACACATATCATATTATGACTCCACTGCATAGATCTACTCTCAAGGATTCCAAAAAGTCTTCATTTGCTATTTTATGATTTTTCTACAATTTATTATGATTTTTCAAAGTTTCAGCCATAAAAGGAAAACAAATTTGCACAGAGGACCCCGAACTTTCACAAAAATAGATTCCAGCAAAACGGTCCTTCTAGTCACTATTCACATGAGTCATAGACTTTGCAGATAGGCCCTTCCCTTTCTTCGAATTCTTACGCAAGGTCCCCGACGTGAATTTGAGTAGTGGAAAGGCACGGGGAGGCTCGATGCCGGTCGAGGAAGTCTCGCCGGTGGCGGGGAAGATGCGGGGGAGCATCCTCATCACCAAGCGCACCCACCGGTGCCCACAGCTTGGCCCGAGATGGCTCGAGGTGGCTCGGCCACGTGCGCCGGTGGCCATGCCCGCAGCACCTCCGACGGCGGGGCGCTCCGGCGACCACGGTGGCCAAGAAAGATGCGTAGGAGGGGTAGCCCAAGCTGGAGATGACGATGACATGCTTGGTTGGGACAGAGAGAGCATAGCAGCGGCGCCACGAGCTCGCTCTTGGCCGGCCATGGCGGAGCTCAGCGTGCCCGCGCGCATGCGCAATAGAGCGAGGGGGAGAGCCAGGGAGAGCGAGAGCGAGTGAGGGAGTCCGAGGGAGGGATCGGGTGTCCACTCATAGAGAAGTAGGGGCATGACCATGTGGCAAGGAGGTGGGGCGCGCCTACCTTACATGGTGGCCACGCGCCCATTTCAACGAACAGGTGGTGGGTGATAAAGTAACTGGCTTGGGGCACGATTTTGGGTTGCTTACCGTCCGATCTAGGCCTCGGGCCTTAAAGCAAAATTGTTCCTTTTCTAATGCTCTCCAACTCATATTTAGGGTGCTCAATCATTAGAGTAACAAATTAGTGGGTAATTAGCGCCCCAACATGATAATGTCAGCGCATTGACAGCGATGAGCGAAAATCCAAATTGATGGTCAAAACGAAGTCAAACTAGTGCCATCTTTTTGCATGCTCTTCCCCGAAACATATAGTCCAACTTTTATATTTAGCTCAACTTGAGTTGCTTACCAAAAACAAGAGAACGTGGCATGTCAATTAAGTGGTTACTAATCCCAAACTTAGAATATTTATGTCTGAAAATAGCCACAGATTCAATCTTCGGGCCTCTATTTGACAAACTTAGATGGTGATTTAGGATTGAGTCATTGAACAAAGTTTGTTGTACACATTTTGCTCTGCAACTTTTCGTAAAGGATAATGGACTGGTTCAGCTCAGTTAGGAAGATACAAATCTCCAAAGATAGGTAGATGAAACTAAAATTTGGATTTCAGAGTTTCAGCAAAGTGACCAAATTCAGTGAACTTGCCATTTTGGAGAGAACCTTTGAATGACCAAATGAGCTCCAAATCTGCTGAGACTTATTTTGTTGTTTCCTTCACAAAGTGTACTTCAACTCATATTAAGGAATCCAATCGAGTTACCATATGAATTTAGAAGATAAAAATGTCACAACATGTCAACTCGCTGTTGCCGATCAGGGACTTGGAAAGATTTATGAGAGCCCAAAGGAGCACTACATTCAAACTTGAGGCCACTGTTTGAGTCACTTAGGAGTTGAATCAGGGCTTGGTCCAAAAATAAAGTTTGTTGTACTCCACTCAAACTTCAACTTTTATTAAAGGTCAAGCTTCACCACTGGTACCAAAATCATTGGTTCATCTTGGTCAAAGTAGCACCTTGTTAAACCCTAGAATTAGGGTTTTTGACCAATTGAGGCATTTTCTTAACATTTACTCAACATGAACCCTTCATGACTTTTGTTGTAGAGTTCAATTAGAGTAATTTGGGAAAGGTTGCAAGGTTTGGTAGACATCCCATGTTCCCATTCACCGGATGAAGCAATTCAAAAAAGATTATAACTTATTATTTCATGTGACTTCTTGGTTCCAAACTTCATGAAACTTTTCCAATAGTCAATGTAGATGGAAATAGATGTGAGGCACATAAAAGGAGCACTTTCAACATTACTCAGGCATACCTTTTAAAAAGGGGTCAACATAGAAGTAAAGGTGTGTTGTCCAAGTTTAAGTTGGGGCTCATTCTTAGAGAGTTGATCCCAACACCTTTGTCACCACTTACAAGTTTGAACTAGAGCTCTTGATTACCACTGAACTTGTCATGTTGGAGCTCAAGCCCACTGCTTAACTGGTGACAAACACCTAAGGTGTTACACGACCTTTCCTAAGCACCACAAAGGCCATCATCTACGTGAATAGTGCAAAGATCTGCTTCACAATCAAGGACAAGAAAGAGAAGTTTTCTTTCAAGAATCGTATCCTACAATCTCCTAGACATTCGCAGACACCATACCCATCTGAAGAGATAATAGTGACTAAGAAGAAGAAGAACAAAAGAAGGAAGAACAAGGTCAGGTAGCCATAAGAAGAATCAGTTAACATGATCAACACACAACACACTCAGATCAGAGTACGACCATCTCCTCGCTTCACCATTCCTTGCCAAGAAGGATGATCCTGGTGTACCAATGATCAAGTGTACCATTGGACAAAGAATCTTCCACAAGAACTTCTACGACATTGGATCGGGTGTCAACATAATGTCTAAGGTAACATATGAATATTTACTTGGTAACAAACCCTTGTACCCTACATATATGCAATTGCAGATGGTAGACCAATCAATCTAACTCCCGGAAGGAACAGCAAAGGATGTTATCGTAAGAATACACTACCACTTTGCCCCTACCGACTTCATGGTTTTGGACATGGGAGAAGAAGAAGACGATACACCCATCATCCTAGGAAGACCGTTCCTCAACACCACCAACATGATCATCTACATCAGATCTAGACAAGTCCACTTCTAATTCCTTAGAGAAAAGGTACGTTGTTATTTCAATAGTTATACTACTTATGAGTAGCCAAAGAAGAACCGCTCCAGGAGGAGACATAGATCATCCCAACATCAAGGGAACCAATCCCTATGGAATGAATGGGAGGAAGATGAACAACCTAAAGAATTTATGAAAAAGGAACCTACACCACCTAAGTCAAGCCCACCGGCCAAGCAGGTGTGGAAGGAGAAGGTGACATCATCAGAATTACAAGAGCTGCAACCATCAGGGTCTGCATCACTGAGATCGGATGATGCACCCAAAGAATGAATAAGACTGGAGTAAAGTCATGTCCGGAGGACTTAAAAATCCGAACCCTCGCCGTGAGGTAATATCGGTAGTTATCCATATTTATTTTCAGTATTTCATGAATTGTTCTTACTTTAGCATATGTACTTTTCTACATTAGCATTGCATTAGTTCAAAATATATGCATACATCTAGTTATATTTCATTTTCTGCATATAAAGAAAAATAAAAAAGTTTTATTACTACAGATCATCATCGCATAAGAAAAGAAAATAAAAATATTATTGCATTTGTAAGCCCCATGTGAATAATTTTCATGGTGTAACAAGCCTAAGGAATATTCACCATGGTGGCATAAAAATATAATATATATATATATACTATACCTACATATTTTCTTTCTTGCATATACAAAAAATAAAAAATCCAAAAATATTATATAGACATCCTGTTAAAATTCTGCCATTAGAAAATCTATATAAATCCACAAGAACAAATCTCTGAATGGCTGACCACTAACCTCTTATCTTAATCGAGCCACGAGTTTGTTCTTGTTGGAGTATTTTGCAGGATGATTCACACGATCAAGATAAGTTCACTCGGTTGTCTTCATCTCGCTCCACTCGTGGATGAGAAGGACATATGTTGACAAACACGATCAAGATCAATCAACATCCAACAATCGATCATGGCAACATCTCGCTTGGGGGAGGAACATCCCCCGTGTATCTAGCTAAGTATTTCCTTCTTTTAGTTTTACTATTAGTAACTTTGCTTTATATTAGCTAAAGAAATAAAAAGATGCATAACAAAATAAAAATTTATCTTAGCCAGTTATATATATATTATAAGGTGTGATCTTAAAACTTGAAAACAAAATAAAAAGTGTGTTAGTTTTCTTTTTAGTTTGATTTTTCTTTAAAAAAGAAGAGAAAAGAGCTAAATAAATAAAAAGACTCTGAAGATAATCTTTAACAATGGAAATAATGAATAGTTGCTCTGTCGTAATTCCTTTTAAGTAACTAGTTTTCAGCCTTGAATTCTCTCGAGTTTTGGATATAAGAATTTACTCTGAACTTGAAACTCGTGGGTAGCATTTGCTTGATCTAAGTCTAGGTAATTGATGGATATGATATGAGAAGGTATGAGCTGTTGTTTATCTTGGTCCAAGTGATACTAGAGTTTCAAAGATTTATCTTTTGAAAAATATAAAAATGCTTCATGATGAGGTCCTTGTATGACAAACTTTGAATTCCTACCAGAGCCATAAATGATATTTAGACTAGGAAAACTTCCACTCATATATGCTACTTGCTTTTGCATTGAGTTTAGTTAAGCTTTGTTGACTCTTATGAGAGGTTTGTCATGCTCTTAAAATCGAGATCACATACATACCACCCACATATGCACTACTCCTACACTAGGGGTAGACGCAACAACATGCCATTCCATCTATATCCACCCAAAAATGTTTCACTCCTACACTACGAGTGAACACAAAAATATTTTTATAGGATATCCTCCAATTAAATTCTCCAAAGTTCTTGTTGCTATCTCTCAAAAGTTTTATTGCAGAAAAAGAAAGAGTATTGAAAAAAAATGGACAAGTGTCCGAGATATCTAAAACAATGGGTGTTCAAATGCCTGCCTAAAAAAAGAGAAGAAAGAAAGAGATGAATAAGATAGCTCATGTTTTCTTGCAAGGTTATGTTTCTAAATTCCAAAAAAAGAGATAAGTTTTCAAAGAGCAAAGTAGAATTAGGTTAGCCACCATATATATACCATACATTCACACATGCACATCTTGATTTGATTGTATGACTCAACTCTCTTTGGATCTGAGGTTTGACTTTACAATATATGTATTGCAATTATGCTCTTTCATGCTTTTTCCACTCCTATGAGCTCCATATAAGCTTTAGTTGTAGGAAAAGAAAGGCATAACATCACAATTGCCTTTGGTAAGGATCCAAAAATACCACATATATTGAGAGACTTGAGAGTGTCATACAATGGAAGCTCTAAGTTTTATTTTGAAAACTTACAAAAACTCTAGAATACTGGTTGAACAAAGAACTTGAGACATAGTGCTTGACTTGATCGTTCTGTCTTTCGATTGCTCAAGATCTAAGTGAAGGCTAAGAAGCCCCATGGTTGAAGGTAATATGGGTGAATTTAAAAGTCAGATTGGTTTATTCTAATCCAGAGGAGAATTCTTGTTTGAATTCATGTGTACTTTTGAGGAGTGAAAATATTGAAGCAACTACTGATCCAATTTTTGCTAAGTTTAATTTTGCTAAGGGACTAGCAAAGGTTAAGCTTGGGGGAGTTTGTTGACAGTAGTTAACAACCATTATAAACCATCAAAGAAACATGAATAAGGGCATAAATATGATCACCAACAAAGGTCTAGGGGCTTAAACTAATAAATTCCACAAGTTTTGGTGAATCTATATTTTCTATAGGGTTTAACCAGAAAACCGTCAAGGTAGACCTATATGTCAGATTTAATTGCGCTTTTCCATCGCAAAATGGACACTAGAAGGTTCTAGAGGACACTAGACCAAGGCAAAGAGGCAGAGGCTACCAGGTGGGGCCAGCCCCTAGGCCCACCTATCGGTCTTTGTGTTGCAATGTCGATTCTCCACCGCCTCCTAGGTTGTATCTACGCCGTTCCTTAAGTTGATTTGATCCAAGGGCTCACATTTGATGCTCTGGGCTATATATAGCAGCCCCTGCCAACCCCCTGAGGCATCAAGTCATTTGAGAAGATAGAAACCCTAATCATCCTTAGAGCTCCATCAATTCTAGGGCATAGCTAGTTAGGTTATGTCTAGAGGGAGGCAAGCAGGCTTCGCTTGGATTCCCGATCGTGTCAAGACCGAGGTTTGGTATAATCCTTATACCCCCTCTCTTTTGTATCTCCATTATTTTTATATGCTTGCTACAATTGTTATGATAATATTAGTATTCATCTTATTCATGTTCTTTGTTATAATGTTCATCATCTACTTTGATTATATACTTAGTATAGCTAGTTTATCATTATGTTTATGCATAAGTTCGCAAAGTGCTCGCTCCAAAGCACACGGGGTGAGTGGTCGACATTGTGTAAGAGTGGTGCTTATACATTGTTTACCTGTGGATACACCCTATATTCTTGGCCATGTGGTAGATCACGGATGTGACACTCCCATTGAGTCCTTTATAGTCCACTACCCGATATAGGTAGCACGTAGGATGTGGTTAATAAGGAAGGGCAAGATGTGTTCTTAATCTTCCTTAGTAATATCCCTTATGTGTAGATATAAAGATGATCTTAGCCATGATTACTAGGTGTAATTGCACTAATCAATGTATGCTTTGACTTGTAATTAAGAATGATTTAGGAATTATTCCTCTAATATTCTACATGACCATGCTAATACCATAGAAAGGAGTACTCTGAGTGATTTATCATCATCATTGATCATTACTTTTCATATCTCTTATCCTATGACTTGCCCCTATTATGAGTAGAATAATTAGTTATGGTTTACTTCTCCATCAATAGTATAAGTTATCAATACTTGTCCATGCTAGACCTTGCCTGTGGTAAAATATAAATAACAATACCTAGAATACTCCCGGGTGAAGTGCTATAATGGTATAATTATTTGTGCACTTGAAGATTTCTTTTCATTCATATATCTTTATATTCTTTCTAGTCACATAAAATGATAAAGAACTACTTAGTATCATTCTAGTAGTGATGCTAGGAAGTACCAACAAGCATCTCTGGCACCATCACTAGGGATGACAACCTAGTAAAATAATGTTAGGAGATGTAGGTAATTAATAGGTGGCTACTAAAACAAGTGACAAGTTAATAAATATCAACACCGGTGTAGCCCCCGAGGCCGTCGTGGGTCCTCCTTGTCAGTGGGCGTGGTGGCTTCTAGGCACGTCCCATCCGCTGATGCTCTACGTAGGCAGTTGATGGCACCTAGGATGCCATGCCCAGCGGAGGAGTTATGGCATGCACTCTCATGCCATCCCACTTCATTTGGGAAATGGGACGTCGGGCCACGTGGTGCAGATCTAGCGGAGGAGGAGCCATGACACTTAGTGTGCGTGGATCCGGGCTATTGATGGCAGTCGATGAGCCCGAGGGGAGTCAGATTCCCTCAAGTCCCATGAGGAGGCATGCGCGGAGTGGGCGGCGCGCGTGGTGGAAAGTGGAGCAGGGACTTGACTCGTTATCAGTGTCATCCTGGCTCTACCTTTACAGCACAGCCTCCATCACGTAACCGCCCTAGGGTGCATTGCAGGATTGAAAGGACACCTAGAGCCGCTTGCCGCGCATTGACTAGGGCTATAAAAGGGGAGTTCCGAGGACACGGCGCCTTCTATCCCTCCTTTGGTTCTCTCTTCTTCCTCTCAGATCCAACTCCTAGCGGCCATGGTGATGATGAAGTGCGACGCCTCCCACTTAGTGAGCCTAGCTTCCCCTTCCCTGGCCATCTATGCCATCACTTGTGAGAGTGGAAGGATTCCAGCAAGGCCCTAGCCGTGACTTGGAGTTGAGGCAGTCGCGGGGCTTGGGCCCCTTGTGGAGGCGCTGAGGTGCACATGCCAGGAGGGGGCCGACCAGTGGCTGACCTACCCTCTTGAGCTACCCCTGTGGCCCTATTGGTGGGAGCAGCATAGGCAGTTGCACGGGGCAACACGACGACGCCTGCAGGCTTCTAAGCACCTATGAGGCTCGGGAGTGCCCGAGCCACATATCATCGCTCATGAGCCCCCGATCGTCTACTCGAGCTTGTTGTTGGGCTGGACATTATGTTCTTTGGAGGGCTCGAGTAGCTTAATGTAGAGCCAATCTCCAAGCTACAGCTAGGAGATCTCTACCTCTTCTCAGTGCGCTCCGACCCTCCCGCCGATGGTTTGTCAAACTCTTCGCTCAGATCCCTGACCTCCTCCCTCGGCTAGCATGCTGACCTTGGGAGGGGGAGGTTAGGTCACTTGCATGGCCGGTCGCTAGTAGGCCTTTGTTGATGCCTAGCCGCGGTGGCCAGTACTTTGTAAATCTAGTGGTTTTTGCCGCCATATATTGTAATTGGGTCGTTCCCAATTAATGAGATGAAATTACTTTCGTTTGTAATCTCATTGCTCACGAGTCAAGCTCAGAGACTTAGGTCCCTCATGGGGATGGGTTGTTACAACAATGGCCTCGGTGGCCAAGATTGCCGCATTCGTGCTGCTAGTGGGTGAGTTCGTGAGAACCCTAGGTTTACGGTCGTTTTGTGCCCCGGTCATGTCCCCCAAAGGGGAGATCCTTGGCTTCCCGATCGAGCCACTCGTATAGTTCCTGAGCCCATCTATCGATGCTCAGGGGCTCTCTACCTACCTCATTGGGTCACCACGAGCGGCTTGAGGTCAGTACTTAGACGTCGTTAGAAGGTCGACCGATTTCGCTTCTAAGTGCCCAGCTAAGGCCTTTAGTGCCCAACCTTGAACATCCCTCGCACATTTGGATGCCTTAGGTGGCCTTGAAACCTAGTGGGCTAGCCTTGGAACCATCAATGATGCCCCTTTTGAGGGGCCCCCATACCATCATGCGACTAGGAGACATGATCCGATGAAGAATCAGGAAACAGGGAGATAGCTGCAAATGAACAAAATGGACACAAGAGAAGGGAAAGAGGACAGAGCTAGTAATGCAGTGGTTGGGGTTGTTCCATTAACGCTTTTTCTGATCTCTTACCTAGTCCTCTTGTTCCATCCATCCTGGCCTTGCCTCGCTCGGGGGGTCTTTCGGTGCAGTTCTCCTTCACAGAGGGCAATAGGTGGTTAATTTAGTCAATTCTTTGGTGCAATCGAGCCACTATGGGAGTTGCTCAGGATAAAGGAGACATTAGCAAAGACATGTGAAGCAAGAAGGTTGGTAGGATGGGACTTATCTTGGTTTTTTGTTGTTGGAGAGGTAGACCGACGAAGGAGGTCGACAGGAGGGTACTGGCTTGGGAGGTGGCACTTCTAGGTGGATGGCTCTATGGTGGCCTTCCCTCATTGGGAAAGGTCAGAACCCACCTCAATTAGGTTAACCCCTTCTAGGGGGCCAAGCACCTAGATGGAGGGGCTAGCCGAGCCATCACTACCACCAGGGTCCTTGGTCGCCTCGCCGATGCTCGGTCGGTCGAGCACCGCCGCTACCTTGGTCACTTCCTTCACTGGCACCCTTCCTATGTCATGGCCTAGGCTATTTGGATCACAATGGGCAATTAGTGTGGCTGCTTGGATGACACAATCTTTCTTGAGTAGTAGGCTTGCTCGAAGCTGCCCTCAATGGTGATGACCCCCTTGGGGCCAGGAATCTTTAGCTTTAGATAGGTCTAGTTGGGGATAGCCATGAACTTGGTGAACCATGTCCAACATAGGAGGGCATGGTAGACACTGGGGAAGTCAACCACCTCAAAGGTAAGTGGCTCCTTGCGGAAGTTGTCTGGCGAGATGAAGGTGGTGCTGAACTGGATGTGCCCGTGGGGCATGGCTTCTTTCCCTAGGACGATCCCATAGAATGATGCCTTGCTAGGGCATAGGCTACACTGCAGGATGCCCATCCTATCCATGGTGCTAGCGTAGAGTATGTTGAGGCCGCTACCCTCATCCATCAACACCTTGGAGAGGCGCATGGTGCCCATAATTGGGCTGACCATGAGCGGGTAGCACCCCGAGTGAGGAACACGATTAGGGTGATCCCCCTGGTCGAAGGTGATGGTTGTCTAGGACCATTGGAGCCATGTTGGAGTGGCAAGGGTGTGAGCGATGTTCACCTCCTGCTCGGTGATGCAGCACTGCCGGTGGGATTCATACGCCTGGGAGCCCCCGAAGATCATGAGGTAGCGATCGGCCTTGGGAAACTTGGTGTCGTCCTTTGGGGCAGTGTCCGCTGGTTCACCAGCCTTTAGGGATAGCTTCTATGCCTTGCCCTACTGGCTAAGGGTGCCACGGATGTAGCCCCTTATGATGGCGCAGTCCTTGAGGAGGTGCTTTGCCTGCCCTCCATGGAACGGGCAGGGGGCTTCAAGTGCCTTCTCGAAGTGTTTGGGGTACCTTCTCAAAGTGTTCAGGGCATGCAGAGTGCCCATGGGGCTGAGGCCTAGTGGCGCAGTCAGCCACAGCCACCATCTCCTCCCCATGATACTTCATGTCCCTGTTCCTCTTGTTGCGGTGACGCTAGGACAAGGTAGGGTCATCGCCACCATCCCCACCGCTGAAGTGGCTGGCGTCCTTGGCCTTGCCACAGAAGTTGGCCTAGATAGCCTCCTCACCGATGGCATACTGGGTGGCGACATCTAGGAGCTCTTGTGTTGTGCACGGGGTCTCACAGCCGAGCGTGTGGATGAGTGCTTCATAAGTCCTGCCACAGATGAAGGCATTGATCATGTCGGCATCGATGATGTTGGGGAGCTCGTTACACTTCTTAGAGAAGCACTAGATGTACTCTTGGAGGGTCTCGTTAGCCCTCTTCCTAAGGTTGTGTAGGTCCCATGAGTTCCTGGGTTGAGTGTATGTACCCTAGAAGTGACCGACAAAGATTGAACGAAGGTCACCCTAGCAGCAGGTACTACCGGGCTCAAGATGCTCAAGCCAAGCTCTGGTTGAGCTCAACAGAAGCTAGGTAAGGTACTAGATGGTGAAGTCATCATCTGACCCCCCAGGCCTTCATGGCGAGGCAGTAGTCCTCGAGCCAATGGTCTAGGTTGGTCTCGCTGTCGTACCTGGAGATGTGCGTCGATGACTAGAACCACCTAGAGTAGGGGGCCGTCCAGATTACCGCCCAAAATGCCTAGGGGCCAAAGTGATCCGGGGCAGCATCCCTACACCCCGCTCTAGAGTGTGGGACTATGGCAGTGTATGGCGCCTAGCCTCAATGGTGTCACGAATGTTGCAGCCACCACTAACTCGGTGGTGCGCGGGTGGCTACCATGGGGAAAGCTCACACCTTCGCTCCTATCGAGGCTTGATGCCCCTGGTCCGCAGATAATCGGAGCTACTGTCGAAGGAGTCACCACTGCTCCAACCTATCGATGGGGCATGAGTGTTGGAGAGATCCCCATTGGCGATGGTCGTCAGCTGAGATGGCCTAGCATGACACCGAGAAATAGCGCTCTCAGCCTGCTGCTCGAGGGTGACATAGAGAAGCCTCCTAGCCTCGTGCAACCGCTCATTGGTCTTCGGGTTTGGCATGTTGAAGATGTCCTCCAGCCGGCAAGCAATGGCTGCCATGTTGTAGGCCGCTTAGGGCAAGCGTAGTGTGCTAGGAGCCCTTGTGCGAGCATCATTGTCATTGCCGAGAGGCTGCACAGCTTGTTGCCCCACAAAGTCCTGCCTTTGGTGCTTGAGCTCTTCCTCGGTGGCCTCTAGGTCCGCTTGTAGAGCCTACAACCAAGCGGCCTTCTCTCAAAGGTAGTTCATGTGGCTACAGGGACTCTGTTCCAGCGGCGTGAGCTCAGGCTCCTCCTCGATAGGAACCTCACCGTCGATGTGGTAGCACATGCATGGCAGAGTGTGGCAGTCAATGTCATCGGAGTCATACTCTAGGGCAATGGTTTATCCTTGTTCGAGCAGATCAATTCCCTACATCTAGCAGCTGATGATCCTTATACTCAAGAGCACCCAAAATCAGGGGGTTACAATAGAGTGTACAGGAGGAAGGAAGAGATTTGTTAGGGGGTTAGCTCAGTGCTAATCCTGAGGTTGCCTCACCGCCAGTGGAGTCTTCCCCTCATCAGAGAGGAGGAAGATGACGGGTACGATGGAAGAGCTCTCGATGACCCTCTCTCTCTAGGTTGCTTTGCTCTCGGTGCTGAGCAGGAGCGGATGGATGAGGAATGGAATGATCTATCTCAGATCATCCTCCCCCCTCTAGGATCCAACTTTACCCCTTATATATCGAGAGAGGTCATGTACATGACATTGACACCATGGATCCTAGGCATGTGCATCAGCCCCTAGAGCTGACCTAGCCTCTAGGTCTGCTTGTAGAGCCTGTAACCGAGCGGCCTTCTCTTGAAGGTAGTTCACGTGGCTACGGGGACTCTGTTCCAATGGCATGGGCTTAGGTAGCTCCTCGGCTAGAACCTCACCGTCGATGTGGTAGCACATGCATGGCAGAGTGTGGCAGTCAATGTCATCAGAGTCATACTCTGGGGCATTCCTCGAGAGGATCTCATGGAAGGTGCGCAACAAGGGGACATCAGCCCTCGCAGCACTGGAGAGGATGGTGCTCTGTGGTGTCTCATGGCTGATGAGGTGCTCTAGCTCTAGCTGGAAGGATGCCGCCGCATTCTGGATCCCAAAAGGAAGGTCTAGGAGGTAGTACCAGAAGCAGTCGGGCGGTGGGAGCTCCTCGCCGGTGGTGATCTGGTGGTGGATGTTGGCCAGCATGTAGAACATCTGGCAATGATCCAACATGGTAGGGTGCAGACCCAGACCGTGTTGGATCTGTTGGGACAAGACCTCAAGATCTACTCCTAGGAGGCCCAATGGTGAGGCAGCGTCGGGAGCTCGTTGCCCATTGGTACAGCCCCATTGAGTGAACAAAGCTCTCCATAGTAGTCGGTGATGTAGGCTAGGCTCACAAAGTTGAGGATCTAGCCTAGAGCAAAGGCGGTGACTATGATGAAGAACTCACTAGGGAAGTGGACACTGCCTTCTAAGGTGGTGCCACTTGCTCCAACGATGAGGTGGGTGGCTCTGACCACCGTAGAGCCTGAATCACTCTAGACACTGCCCCCTACCTAGTGCACCAACTGCCATGGGGTCAGAACCACGACAAGCATTATTGTTCGAGTTGGTGTCAGAGTATGTGTCTCTGGTGGCTAGGGCGGACTCATGAACACAAGAATCACAGAGAGGATGCAATGGTTTATCCTGGTTCGGGCCAATCGATGCCCTATGTCCAGTAGCTGATGATCCTTGTACTCAAGAGCACCCAAAATTGGGGGGTTACAATAGAGTGTACAGGAGGAAGGAAGAGATTTGTTAGGGGGTTAGCTCAATGCTAATCATGAGGTTGCCTCACCGCCAGTGGAGTCTTCCCCTCATCGGAGAGGAGGAAGACGACGGGTATGATGGAAGAGCTCTTGGTGACCCTCTCTCTTTGGGTTGCTTTGCTCTCAGTGCTGAGTAGGAGCAGATGGATGAGGAATGGAATGATCTATCTCGGATCGTCCTCCCCCCTCTAGGATCCAACCTTACCCCTTATATATCGAGAGAGGTCATGTACATGGTAGTTTGGGGGGTTGAGCCTATGGTCTACATGCATCAGAGCCTAGGAGGGTCCTGTAGCGGTGCTCTATGGACTATGGCGATGTCATGGAGCCAAAGAAGCCTTAGGCATCGTACGGCTACTCTATTCTAACACTCTGCGTGTTAGGCTATGTTGCCTTGGACCGGCCTCCCCTAGGTTGGCCTTCTAGAGTCTTCTTGGTGGTGAAGGAGGTCGGCTCTATGGGCTAATGCATAGGCCTAGGAGCCCTCGAGGCCCTGGAGGCCGAGAGGGAACTTGTCTTCTTGTGTCACACCCCATGCATGACCCTATCGGGGGAGCGGTCGGCAAGGCCGCGCCCAACGTGTTGCATCAAGGAGCCCCGAGCCTCGATGACCCATGGTGTGTCATCTTATGCCTAGGCCATGGCTAGCATCATAGGCCGAGCAAGAACCGAGGGCCAAGCTTAGGTTTCCCATCAATCAGGAGCCTGAGGCTCAAGCGAGCCCTCGAGCCCTAAGTAGAGGCCCTGGCGTGCTTGCTCTCGGGCAAGTTCCTTAGTCTGAGGGTGCGCGTGAGCGTACCCAATGCGTATAGCCCCCGAGCCCTGGGCAATCTTGGAGGGATTGGCTGGGTTGTCTCTTTGGTCGAGAACCATAGATCTTGAGGCTTAATATACCCATATGTTAGGATCTCATCACATACCAACTAAAAATTCAAAATTCTCAAGTGCAGTTACAACTGATTGAGCATCACTCACTGCTTTTATGTCATCAGTTGAAGTTCTCTCTGTTTCCTACAAGCTGGTCTTATCTAGAGGAGCTTGATACCTGATAGCCTGCATGTTGACGGTCACTAAATGCCAATTTGACCATCAACATTGCACTAACAATGGGAGAAAACAATACCACAAGTAGAGATTTATGTTTATAATTCACATATTTCAACTTGTACTTGGAAGATTGTGTTTGCAAGGGCAAAAATGTTCAGCACACATCAATACAAGGCTTCTAGAAGGTATTCCACATGGCAGGAGGGTCTAGGCCCACTTGGTGGGGCCGGCCGGCGCCCTATGGTCCCTTGCCACGTCACCGATCCACCCCAAGGCCAAGAAACACACCTCCAAGTCTTCTCCATCGTTGATTCCAAGTCAGCTCAAGATGAAGGTCCGAAAAGAGGCATCACTTGGATTGTTGACTCACCATGTGGTATGTCGGTGCTCAAATGGACAAATGGTGTTCATACCCACACTCTACTACATCCCAAGGGGCCCCACATTAGAGGAGGAGGGCCCACTCAACAGTGAGGGGCTGGCTGGCGCCCTACCAATGCCACCCGGCACCCCTCAGTCACTCCACTACCTCTCCTTCGGACACATGCAAGGAAACACACTTGGGAGCAATCTTATGCATTGATTTATGGTGGTTCAAGGTTAGTTTGATCCAAGGGCAAGGAGAGGATGTCACGTGGATCGCTGACGTGGCATTGGAGTAGCCCCTACTCCACCTTAGGCTATAAATAGGACCCTCACCCCTCACTTGTAACGCACACCATAAGAGAAGCTCTCTCTACTCTCTCAAGATGTAGAAGTAGAATAGTGAGTTGGGAGTGAGGAAGAGTTGAGCTATGCTCGGGTTCCGGAGGTGTCTTCTGAGGTCTAGTATGCCTTTGTATCTTTTCTTTATAAGATTCATGCTTTAGTATAATTATCTTTCTCTATTTACTTGTATGCCTTACCTGCTTATCTAGTTAATGCCTTAGTTGTATAGCTAAGTGTGGTTAGTATAATTGTATCTTAGCTTAGCATGGGTTCTTCACTCGCATCGAGTGCTCTAGTTATAGATCATGACTAGAGTAGTAATCGTTAGCGTAGATGTTGACGGTAGTTAACACCAATCACAAACCATCAATATACTTTGCATAAATGACTAAAATGGATCACCAACATAGACTTAGGGGTTTTAACTAACAAATTCCATGAGTTTTGGTGAATCTATGTTTCCAGCAGGATTTAATCAGAAAACCGCAAAGGAGGACCTATTCGTCAAAGGAAATCGCGTAATTCCGTAGGATAAACAATGTGGGAAGACTCTAGAAGACTCCAGGAGGCTCTCCACCAAAGCAAAGCCTGAGCCCCTAACATTTGGGATCGGTCGGTCCCACATGCAGGCCGGTCGGTCCCTAGGCCCTCCAGTCAGCCTCCAGCTTCCTACATCGGTTCTCCACTGCCTCCTAGATTGCATCTACGTCGTTTATTCAAGTCGGTTTAATCCAAAGGTCTAGTTGGGGACAGCCATGAACTTGGTGAACCATGTCCAACATAGGAGGGCATGGTAGACACTGGGGAAGTCAACCACCTCAAAGGTAAGTGGCTCCTTGCGGAAGTTGTCTGGCGAGATGAAGGTGGTGCTGAACCGGATGCGCCCGAGGGGCACGGCTTCTTTCCCTAGGATGATCCCATAGAATGATGCCTTGCTAGGGCATAGACTGCTCTACAGGATGCCTATCCTATCCATGGTGCTAGCGTAGAGTATGTTGAGGCTGCTACCCTCGTCCATCAACACCTTGGAGAGGCGCATGGTGCCCACAATCGGGCTGACCACGAGCGGGTAGCACCTTGAGTGAGGAACACGATTAGGGTGATCCCCCTGGTCGAAGGTGATGGTTGTCTAGGACCATTGGAGCCATGTTGGAGTGGCAAGGGTGTGAGCGATGTTCACCTCCTGCTCGGTGATGCAGCGCTGCCGGCGGGATTCATACGCCTGGGAGCCCCTGAAGATCATGAGGCAGCGATCGGCCTCGGGAAACTCGGTGTTGTCCTTTGGGGTAGTGTCCGCTGGTTCACCAGCCTTTAGGGATAGCTTCTGTGCCTTGCCATACTGGCCAAGGGTGCCACAGATGTAGCCCCTGATGGTGGCGCAGTCCTTGAGGAGGTGCTTTGCCTGGCCTCCATGGAACGGGCAGGGGGCTTCAAGTGCCTTCTCGAAGTGTTTGGGGTACCTTCTCAAAGTGTTCAGGGCATGCAGAGTGCCCATGGGGCTGAGGCCTGGTGGCGCAGTCAGCCACGGCCACCATCTCCTCCCCATGATACTTCATGTCCCTGTTCCTCTTGTTGCGGTGACGCTAGGACAAGGTAGGGTCGTCGCCACCATCCCCACCGCTGAAGTGGCCGGCGGCCTTGGCCTTGCCACAGAAGTTGGCCTAGATAGCCTCCTCACTGGTGGCATACTGGGTGGCGACATCTAGGAGCTCTTGTGTTGTGCATGGGGTCTCACAGCCGAGCATGTGGATGAGTGCTTCGCAAGTCGTGCTGTAGATGAAGGCATTGATCATGTCGGCATCGATGATGTTGGGGAGCTCATTACACTTCTTGGAGAAGCACTAGATGTACTCTTGGAGGGTCTCGTTAGCCCTCTTCCTATGGTTGTGTAGGTCCCATGAGTTCCCGGGTTGAGTGTACATACCCTAGAAGTGACCGACAAAGATTGAACGAAGGTCGCCCCAGCAGCAGGTACTACCGGGCTCAAGATGCTCAAGCCAAGCTCTGGTTGAGCTTGATAGAAGCTAGGTAAGGTACTAGATGGTGAAGTCATCATCTGACCCCCCCTAGCCTTCATGGCGAGGCAGTAGTCCTCGAGCCAATGGTCTAGGTTGGTCTCACCATCGTACCTGGAGATGTGCGTCGATGACTAGAACCACCTAGAGTTGGGGGCCGTCTAGATTGCCGCCCAAAATGCCTGGGGGCCAAAGTGATCTGGGGCGGCGTCCCTACACCCCGCTCTAGAGTGCGGGACTATGGCAGTGTATGGCGCCTAGCCTCAATGTTGTCACAAATGTTGCAGCCACCACTAACTCGGTGGTGCACAGGTGGCTACCATGGGGAAAGCTCACACCTTCACTCCTATCGAGGCTTGATGCCCCTGGTCCGTAGACAATCGGAGCTACTGTCGAAGGAGTCACCACTGTTCCAACCTATCGATGGGGCGTGAGTGTTGGAGAGATCCCCATTGGCGATGGTCGTCAGCTGAGATGGCCTAGCATGACACCGAGAAACAGCGCTCTCAGCCTACTGCTCGAGGGTGACATAGAGAAGCCTCCTAGCCTCGTGCAACCACTCATTGGTCTTTGGGTTTGGCATGTCGAAGATGTCCTCCAACCGGCAAGCAATGGCTGCCATGTTGTAGGCCGCTTAGGGCAAGCGTAGTGTGCTGGGAGCCCTCGTGCGAGCATCATTGTCATTGCCGAGAGGCTACGCAGCTTGTTGCCCCACAAAGTCCTGCCTTTGGCGCTTGAGCTCTTCCTCGGTGGCCTCTAGGTCTGCTTGTAGAGCCTACAACCAAGCGGCCTTCTCTCAAAGGTAGTTCATGTGGCTACAGGGACTCTGTTCCAGCGGCGTGAGCTCAGGCTCCTCCTTGGCAGGAACCTCACCGTCGATGTGGTAGCACATGCATGGTAGAGTGTGGCAGTCAATGTCATCGGAGTCATACTCCAGGGCAATGGTTTATCCTTGTTCGAGCAGATCGATTCCCTACATCTAGTAGCTGATGATCCTTATACTCAAGAGCACCCAAAATTAGGGGGTTACAACAGAGTGTATAGGAGGAAGGAAGAGATTTGTTAGGGGGTTAGCTCAGTGCTAATCTTGAGGTTGCCTCACCGCCAGTGGAGTCTTCCCCTCATCGGAGAGGAGGAAGACGACAGGTACGATGGAAGAGCTCTCGGTGACCCTCTCTCTCTAGGTTGCTTTGCTCTCGGTGCTGAGCAGGAGCAGATGGATGAGGAATGGAATGATCTATCTCAGATCATCCTCCCCCCTCTAGGATCCAACTTTACCCCTTATATATCGAGAGAGGTCATGTACATGACATTGACACCATGGATCCTAGGCATGTGCATTAGCCCCTAGAGCCGACCTAGCCTCCAGGTCTGCTTGTAGAGCCTACAACCGAGCGGCCTTCTCCCGAAGGTAGTTCACATGGCTACGGGGACTCAGTTCCAACAGCATGGGCTCAGGCAGCTCCTCGGTTGGAACCTCACCATCGATGTGGTAGCACATGCATGGCAGAGTGTGGCAGTCAATGTCATCGGAGTCATACTTCGGGGCATTCCCCGAGAGGATCTCATGGAAGGTGCGCAACAAGGGGACGTCAGCCCTCGCAGCGCTGGAGAGGATGGCGCTCTGTGGTGTCTCATGGCTGATGAGGTGCTTTAGCTCTAGCTAGAAGGATGTCACCGCATTCTGGATCCCAAAAGGAAGGTCTAGGAGGTAGTACCAGAAGCAGTCAGGCGGTGGGAGCTCCTCGCCGGTGGCAATCTGGTGGTGGATGTTGGCTAGCATGTAGAACATCTGGTGATGAACCAACATGGTAGGGTGCAGACCCAGACCACGTTGGATCTATTGGGACAAGACCTCAAGATCTACTCCTAGGAGGCCCAATGGTGAGGCAGCGTTAGGAGCTCATTGCCCATCGACGCAGCCCCATTGAGTGAACGAAGCTCTCCATAGTAGTCGGCAATGTAGGCTAGGCTCACAAAGTTGAGGATCTAGCCTAGAGCAAAGGCGGTGACTGTGATGAAGAACTCACTGGGGAAGTGGACACTGCCTTCTAAGGTGGTGCCACTTGCTCCGGCGATGAGGTGGGTGGCTCTAACCACTGTAGAGCCTGAATCACTCTGGACACTACCCCCTACCTAGCGCACCAACTGCCATGGGGTCAGATCCACGACAAGCATTATTGTTCAAGTTGGTGTCAGAGTATGTGTCTCTGGTGGCTAGGGCGGACTCATGAACACAAGAATCACAGAGAGGATGCAATGGTTTATCCTGGTTCGGGCCGATCGATGCCCTATGTCCAGCAGCTAATGATCCTTGTACTCAAGAGCACCCAAAATCGGGGGGTTACAATAGAGTGTACAGGAGGAAGGAAAAGATTTGTTAGGGGGTTAGCTTGATGCTAATCATGAGGTTGCCTCACCGCCAGTGGAGTCTTCCCCTCATCGGAGAGGAGGAAGACGACGGGTATGATGGAAGAGCTCTCGGTGACCCTCTCTCTTTGGGTTGCTTTGCTCTTGGTGCTGAGTAGGAGCGGATGGATGAGGAATGGAATGATCTATCTCGGATCATCCTCCCCCTCTAGGATCCAACCTTACCCCTTATATATCGAGAGAGGTCATGTACATGGCAGTTTGGGGGTTGAGCCTATGGTCTACATGCGCCGGAGCCTAGGAGGGTCCTACAGTGGTGCTCTATGGACTATGGCGATGTCATGGAGCCAAAGAAGCCTTGGGCATCATATGGCTACTCTATTCTAACACTCTGCATGTTAGGCTATGTTGGCTTGGACCAGCCTCCCCTAGGTTGGCCTTCTAGAGTCTTCTTGGTGGCGAAGGAGGTCGGCTCTATGGGCTAATGCATAGGCCTAGGAGCCCTCGAGGCCCTAGAGGCCGAGAGGGAACTTGTCTTCTTGTGTCACACCCCATGCATGACCCTATCGGGGGAGCGGTCGGCAAGGCCACGCCCAAGGTGCTGCATCGAGGAGCCCCGAGCCTCGATGAGTCAAGGTGTGTCATCTTATGCCTAGGCCATGGCTAGCATCGTAGGCCGAGCAAGAACCAAGGGCTGGGCGTAGGTTTCCCATCAATCAGGAGCCTGAGGCTCAAGCGAGCCCTCGAGCCCTGAGTAGAGGCCCTGGCGTGCTCGCTCTCGGGCAAGTTCCTTAGTCTGAGGGTGCGCATGAGCGTACCCGATGCGTATAGCCCCCGAGCCCTAGGCAATCTTGGAGGGATTGGCTGGGTTGTCTCTTTGGTCAAGAACCATAGATCTCGAGGTTTAATATACCCATATGTTAGGATCTCATCACATACCAACTAAAAATTCAAAATTCTCAAGTGCAGTTACAACTGATTGAGCATCACTCACTGCTTTTATGTCATCAGTTGAAGTTTTCTCTGTTTCCTACAAGCTGGTCTTATCTAAGGAGCTTGATACCTGATAGGCTGCATGTTGATGGTCACTAAATGCCAATTTGACCATCAACATTGCACTAACAATGGGAGAAAACAATACCACAAGTAGAGATTTATGTTTATAATTCACATATTTCAACTTGTACTTGGAAGATTGTGTATGCAAGGGCAAAAATGTTCAGCACACATCAATACAAGGCTTCTAGAAGGTATTCCACATGGCAGGAGGGTCTAGGCCCACTTGGTGGGGCCGGCCGGCACCCTATGGTCCCTTGCCACGTCACCGATTCACCCCAAGGCCAAGAAACACACCTCCAAGTCTTCTCCATCGTTGATTCCAAGTCAGCTCAAGATGAAGGTCCAAAAAGAGGCATCACTTGGATTGTTGACTCACCATGTGGTATGTCGGTGCTCAAATGGACAAATGGTGTTCATACCCACACTCTACTACATCCCAAGGGGCCCCACATTAGAGGAGGAGGGCCCACTCAACAGTGAGGGGTTGGTTGGCGCCCTACCTATGCCACACGGCGCCCCTCAGTCACTCCACTACCTCTCCTTCGGACACATGCAAGGAAACACACTTGGGAGCAATCTTATGCATTGATTTATGGTGGTTCAAGGTTAGTTTGATCCAAGGGCAAGGAGAGGATGTCACGTGGATCGCTGACGTGGCATTGGAGTAGCCCCTACTCCACCTTAGGCTATAAATAGGACCCTCACCCCTCACTTGTAACACACACCATAAGAGAAGCTCTCTCTACTCTCTCAAGATGTAGAAGTAGAATAGTGAGTTGGGAGTGAGGAAGAGTTGAGCTATGCTTGGGTTCCGGAGGTGTCTTCTGAGGTCTAGTATGCCTTTGTATCTTTTCTTTGTAAGATTCATGCTTTAGTATAATTATCTTTCTCTATTTACTTGTATGCCTTACCTGCTTATCTAGTTAATGACTTAGTTGTATAGCTAAGTGTGGTTAGTATAATTGTATCTTAGCTTAGCATGGGTTCTTCGCTCGCATCGAGTGCTCTAGTTATAGATCATGACTAGAGTAGTAATCGTTAGCGTAGATGTTGACGGTAGTTAACACCAATCACAAACCATCAATATACATTGCATAAATGACTAAAATGGATCACCAACATAGACTTAGGGGTTTTAACTAACAAATTCCATGAGTTTTGGTGAATCTATGTTTCCAACAGGATTTAATCAAAAAACCGCAAAGGAGGACCTATTCGTCAAAGGAAATCGCGTAATTCCGTAGGATAAACAATGTGGGAAGACTCTAGAAGACTCCAGGAGGCTCTCCACCAAAGCAGAGCCTGAGCCCCTGACATTTGGGATCGGTCGGTCCCACATGCAGGCCGGTCGGTCCCTAGGCCCTCCAGTCAGCCTCCAGCTTCCTACATCGGTTCTCCACTGCCTCCTAGATTGCATCTACGTCGTTTATTCAAGTCGGTTTAATCCAAAGGTCCAGGATGATTCAAGGAGCCTATATATACCTACATGTACCCCCCTCTAGGGTATAGAGATGCATTTGATCCTAAGAGCCTGAGGGCCAGAAACCCTAATTCATATTTCCACCAGGATCAGAGCTAGCAATCAAGAGAAGATTAGTCCTCGATAGGATCTAGTCTTGTATTAGAGATAGAGAGATAGAGTGAGAGGGAAGAGTTTTGGAGGAGTCTTGGCCTGTTGGTGCTCTCTCTATAGCTTGTACCCTGGTGGAATCAAGTTCTTCATAAGCTTGCTTCTAAGATTTCTCTGGTAATTGACTTCTAATTCAAGTAAGCATCTTGTTCATATTGTTCTTCAGGTTTGCGACTCTCTTTGAGTACTTTAATCCTTGTAGCTTCTGGGTTAAAGTAGTATTTGTAGTGTAAGCATGGCGCTTAGACTTGCATACTCATGTATGTACACTACTTTCCGGATCGGTGGTAGCTTGCGAGGGTGACTCATATATCCTCGTTGAATCCTTTATAGTCCACCTCCTGTTATTAGGCCTAGCAGGACATTGTTGCTATAGGAAACATACTCTGCCTGTGTTTTCTTTAGTAATATCCCTAGAATTGAACAATAGAAGACAAAGCTTACCGAAGTTAGAACTAGAAGACCTCTGTCATTTCCTCTATGCTCCTATTATCTAGCCTTGATTGTGAAGTTGGGTTAAGTTAGATTTGGTTTTCTCACACACGTTTCCTCGAGTTCGATATAAAACTGGGTACTCCCGGTGAAGTGCTACATCGGTATAATATCCGTGCGCTTGCGGATTATTCTGTGTGCATTAATTTATACCAACAAGCATTTCTAGCGTCATTACCAGGGAAACGGTTGCTAAGTTAACTTCGAACCTAGCTTATCCTTGTATCATTATTATTTTATCTTTTCTTTCCCTTTTTACCATGGATCCAGAATCCACCCCTATCTACCAATACGCCGCACCTACAAGTGCACGCTTACAGCCACTAGAATCTGCAAATCCTATCCTAACACCTAGCTATGAGCTGCGCCTGTGCTTAATTAACATGGTTCAGGATCAATCCTTTTCGGGTGAAGATGATGAAAATCCCTATTCCCACCTAAATGAGTTTGAGTAGACCTATGCATGCCTACGCATAGCGGGCTTATCAGACGAAACCTTACGATGGAAACTTTTTCCTTTCTCTTTGACAGGAAAAGTTAAACATTGGTACAAGCTCACCATAAGGAGTAGACAAGGAGATTGGGAAGCCTTATGTTCTAGCTTTTGCTTGCATTTCTTTCCCATCTCTAGAGTAGTCAGCCTTCGTTCAGAGGTTCTATCTTTTAAACAAGAAGAAAAAAAATCTCTAGGCATGGCATGGGAACATTTTAATGCTCTCATTAATACTGGCCCTGACCTTGCCATTCAAGAACCCATCCTTCTTCAACACTTTTATATGGGTCTTGATAGGAAAACCTCGAAGCATCTTGATATGGCCTCAGGAGGCTCATTCCTCCATGTTTCTACCAATTTGGGGAGAAGCATTCTTACTAAAATCCTAGAGAACACTCCTGAAGACGTAGAAAAGAAGTCACTAGAGGAGGAATCCCAGATAGCTGAACCTAAACTCTTGTCTAACCCATCACTAACTTTAGCTATCCTAAATCTCGAACCACCGCAAAAGGAGAAAACTCCAATTTCAGATATTATGCTTGAACTCGACGATGAACTTTTTGACGAATATGGAAATACCTCGAATTACCATATTATAAGGAAACCCCATAAGCCTAGGAAATCATAATACAATCAAGAACCCTTAGACCCTTCTGAGGAAGCTTTCCTTAAAAAGACTACAAAAGAGCTAGTGTCCACAATAAGCAATGAATGGCTAGAAGAATCAGTGCTTTCTTCTGATGTGATTCATTTAGATTCACCTTCTATTTCCATTCGTTACCAAATCAACAAAGCTCCTTTTGATGCTCTTTACTATCCAGTTATGGGTGTTAATATCATGTCTACATCCTTTGCCCATGATTTATTGAAACACATGCCATTAACCCCAACAACAAAGTTATTGAAAAGTCTTTCAAAACATTCTCCCAAGTTTGAGGATACTTTATGTCCTCCCTATCTAGGTAAAAAAACAATGGTTCATTTGAGCTTCTATATCTTTGATATCATGGAATTTGACCTGTTGATAGGACAACTAATTGAAAGACTTATTGAAGAAGGACAAACAGGGAAGTTGAATATAAGACTCAAGAAAAATTTTAAACTCTCTATATTCATCACTCATTCTCTGAATGCTGAGACTGAGCCAATTCCTGAGGAAGACCCAATGGAAGAGGTTAAGGTTGCATCTCTTGATGATTTGATCGAACCCAACCTTGAAGATGATGCCCAATTCTTCATCGAGGAGGAAGAAGAAAATCCTATAGAGTCTGAACCCTTAGATGATTTGCTAGAACCACCTAAGCCCACCATTGAGCTTAAACCCCTGCCTTCTAGTCTTAGATATACTTTTTGCAATAATGATCAGGATTCTCCTATGATCATAAGTGATAAACTCTCTCAGGAAGAATCCCTTCGCTTGATAACTGTCTTAGAAAAGCATCATTCTACTTTTAGCTACTCGCTCCAAGACCTTAAGGGATTAGCCCTATTCTTTGCATCCATCGCATCCTGATAGATCTAGATTCTACACCTTCTAAGGAGCCACAATGTAGGCTTAATAATATGATGAGAGAGATTGTTAAGAAAGAGGTTTTGAAACTCCTGCACGCTGGGATCATTTATCTCATTCTGTACAGTGAGTGGGTAAGCCCAGTTCAAGTTGATCCTAAAAAGGGAGGCATGACTGCTGTTAAAAATGAAAAGAATGAATTAATCCCCTAAAGAACCATCACTGGATGGCGGATATGCATAGATTACTGAAAACTAAACAAGGCAACAAAGAAAGATCATTTTCCATTGCCCTTCATTGATGAAATGTTGGAGCGACTGGCGAATCACTCCTTCTTTTATTTCCTTGATGGCTATTCAGGTTATCACCAGATACTAATCCATCCAGATGACCAAAGTAAAACCACCTTTACATGTCCATGTCGACACAAAAATGTCAACACACAGCAAGTCAAAAGGATCTGCTTGATGGAGCAAGGCTCGAGATCCACTTGGCTTCAACATAGGACCAGCCGATCCTACGAATTCCTCCTCAGGGCATGCCAGTTAATTTTACCTTCAATTGACAAGGAGAGAAAGTTTATCAGTAATTTAGGATGGAACAAGCTAGTTTTGCCCAGACAGTTCCAAGTGTGCCGCTTCAGGAACAGTCAGACGGAAAAATCGACTAAATAGCCAATACGAGAAGAACATGCTATATATGTGAAAGCGCAGGCGAATCGGCTAAAATAGTCGATTCAGGTAGAAAAGGGATTACAGCATGAAAGTAATCGACTATTCAATATGGACAGATCTATAAACTCATTAGGCCTAACCTGTTATCTTTAACAGTGGGGTTCGACCGGGTCAATGGCAGCCATGATAAAGACAACAAATCAAACCTTTAAAATAAACAGATATATTCACATTTAATAGAATCATGAAGACACACTGTAAGCGTTAAAGTACAGGCGATCAGCTATTTAGCCGATGCAGGCATAGCAAACAGTCATCCGAAGAGAGCCAATCCTAGTATCGCATATGAACTAGCTAATATCGATCCTTATGCAATCAATTCCTTGATGACACAATCTTGGAAGCTTCGAGTTCCTGCGTTCTTCTTCCAAATGTTGGTGTAAACACATGCCCCCCAATTTTGGGATAAAAGGAATTTTATTCCAAAATTACCACGTCTGTACTGTAGTCATGGGTAGAGAATCTAGATCTAGGGCCTACTATCTGTCACCTTTACTAACGTCCTTGCCTGCTTATGAGCCCATACTTTAAAGCTTCACGAGAGCACTACTACTTCATGGGCGCTTGGATCCATCCTTCTAGACCGACTATAAATGTCTATACGACTCTGGCGAGAGCAATCCAATAACTTAGTTATGTTTCTCTTCTGCTTGCCGCCTCGAGTGCCCTTGGCTCTGCTAGACCCTCCATGGTCTAATTCCTTGCTATGAGGGTCTTGAGTGGTTAGAAGAATTCTTGTGCATAGGGTGATTGTGTCGCTCATTTCAGTGCCTTGTCGAGCAAGAGGATCAGCTGCTACGGTTAGAAGAACTCTTGTGACATCACCTGAGTTTTCTCACCATGATCATAGAGCTGTTCTAGTGTTTGCAAGGGTTAAAATGTGTGGACACCTTTCCCTTGTTCACTCTATCAAATGCTCATCGGGGGAAACCACAGACTTCTTCCCCATGGTTTCCCAGCCACCAAGAAATTGGTTGGATATATGGGCATCTTTTTAGCAAGCGGCCTTTTCTCTCCCCTGATGCCACTTCTATCAGCGGGCCGATATGACTTGGTCCATGATGACCTTCGGCCTTGTGGGTGTCCGGACTCCCTTTAATCCAAAGAAGCCTTAGTGGGTTGACCGTCAGTTAATGTAAACCTTTTGTATCAATCTCACGGTATCTTGTAATTATGGGAAGCAATAAGTCCGAATCCATTGTTTTTTCATGATCTGTGCCCTGAATTTCCGGAGTGTTGATCTATTTCCATAACTGACTTCAATTCCATAACCCCGACGAAGCCTATCTTCTCACCTCCTAGGCTATATATACAGGCCATGGATGTGGATCAAAAAACAACCTGCTTCTTCCCAAACCTTATGTGTCTTTGGTGCAATTTGCTTTTCAATAGGCTCAAAGGCATAGAGAATGGCAAGAGGTCCGCTGAAGAGGCCCTTGATGAGTCTGTGCCACCATGCCACCGTCTTCATCATCAGGAGGATGCAACCCGTGATTTTGGGCGGATGGACCTTCATCTGCACATGCTGCAGGACACTCTCACCATCTTGGAACATAGGGCCGACTCTACTCAAGCAAGGCTGGCCAAGGCCGAGGCTAGAATCATTGGTGAGATGTCCACCACAATTTTCTATTTTTCTTAGTTTTGTCTTCAAGACTTGATTATCCCCCCTTTGAATTCTTTTAGACCTATCGGCCTAGTTGGACAGCCTTCAATCAGTTGTAGAGTATGTGGCAGGATCCGTCAATGCCAGGGGTGCCATGCCAGTGGTTCATTTGTATGATGTCCCAAACCGCGTCAGAGAAGTTGCCCTTCATGGTGTTCATCACGGTGCTGCCATGGCACTGGCTGTTGTGCAAGCCCGCTCTGGTTACGAGCTTTGACTTCTTCCCCATAGTTTCCCAGCCACCGAACACCCTAAGGACCATGAGCGCCTGGTCAAGGACTTCTTCAACATCGCCAACTCTATAGCCCTCACTTCCCAGGCCGAAGACATAGTGAACAAAGTGTTCCATAGCCTTTAGTTTGTAATAGGAGAAGCTAGCAAACAATCTCTTCGTTTTAGGTGACTTCTCTTTTGCCCTATACTCATGTCCCATGTACCAATTTGTCTGTGCTTGTTTTTGCTCTATAGGCGATACATATCATACCGGCTTTTACCCCTTCGGGTCTATTTTTGAACTAGAGGCGATATCCTTCTGTTACCGGCCATTAGAGCCGATGACTAAACAAATCAGCTATCAAGTATTAATCCAAATGCTAGGATAATATTTCTTTAGATATTTTCCATTGATTGCTCTGTCAAACTCCTCTTCTCCTCCTAGTGTTTCCAAAATATAAGCATTGCCAGGCGCACAACGTTTAATCCGATAAGGTCCTTCCCAATTAGGTGACCACTTGCCGAACTTGTTATCTCTTGACCCGATCGGTAATTTCACCTTCCAGACCAAGTCCCCTTCAGAAAATTATTTGCTCTTGACCTTCTTATTGTAATACTTCACAATCCTTAACTTATTGGCTTTGATATTCTCAAGAGCACGCAGTCAATGGCAACTTAAGTCTTCTAAGTCATCCATCATAAGATTCTTTTAAACTTCGGCTGACAAATCATTTTGCAGCGTGACATGCCTTGATCCAGTTTGAATCTCCCAGAGAAGGACTGCATTATGACCATACACAAGTTCATAAGGTGACACTTTAATCGATCCATGATAGGCCATCCTATATGCCCATAATGCCTCATTAAGCGTTGAATGCCCCTTCCTTGGCTGTTCTTCGATCTTTTTTTGATCAGCTTAATCATAATTTGATTGGACGCCTCTGCCTGGCCATTAGCCTAAGCATAGTAAGGAGAAGAATTTAATAACTTAATTCCCATACTGGCAGCAAAATCTCTAAACTCTTCTGATGTGAACAATGTCCTCTGATCAGTAGTGATAGTTTGAGGAATCCCAAAATGATACACAATATGCTCCTTGACAAAATCAACCATGTTCTTTGAGGTTACCGTCTTCAAAGGAATTGTCTCAACCCACTTAGTGAAGTAATCTGTTGCTACCAATATAAATTTATGACCTTTACTCGAAGGCGAAAAATCTAGCAAATTAAATCAATTCCTCAACCTTGAAACAGCCATGGTTTGATTATTGGATTCATAGCCGATGTGGGTGATTTTTGAATATTACCAAAACATTGACAATCCTGACACCCCTTATAATATTCAAAACAATCTTCTAGCATTGTTGGCCAGAAATATCCAGTCCTACGAATAATCCATTTCATCTTATAAGCCGATTGATGAGCTCCACATATCCCTTCATGTACTTCACCCATCAACACCTTAGCTTCTTCTTGATTTAAGCATTTAAGCAACACCCCATCGACTATCTTGTAATATAGCTGATCATCTAGCCAAACATACTTAGTTGATTTATACCTTAGCTTCCTAGTAACCTTCTGTGATGGATTCTTAAGGTAATCGGCTATTTCAACTCTCCAATCATTAGTCAAGGTTTTACTACTTAAGATCTCTTGAAACACTTGATAACCTGACGCACTTTGAGCTAAACGATTAGCCTCTTGATTCTATGCTCTCGGAATATGCTGAAGAGAAAAATGAGGAAACCCCTTGAGTAACCTTCGGCATTCATCATAATATCCCTCATAATATTATCTTTACATTCATATAGGCCAATCAACTTATTAATAATTAACTGTGAATCTCCAAATACTTTAATTGTCTCAGCCTTTACTTCATGAAGAAGTTGAAACCCCTTAAGAATAGCTTTATATTCTGCTTTATTGTTGGTAGTCATTGGTTCAGTCGAAAAAGCAAACTCAAAACTTGCCCCCCCCCCCCCCGAGGTGAAATAATAACAATACCAATGCCACCACCTTGCTTGCATGAGGATCCATCAAAGAATAACATCCAAGGTACCAGCTCTACATAGCCAATACTTGGCTTATGATGCTGGGTGACAAAATCGGCTATTACTAGCCCTTTGACTGCTTTAGCTGATTCGTACCTCAAGTCAAATTCTGACAATGCAAGAATCAATTTCCCCATTCTCCCATTTAATATTGGCATTGATAGCATGTGCTTGATCACATCAGCCTTGGAAACAACTATACACTCAGCCGATAGCAAGTAATGTCGCAACTTAGTGCAAGAGAAATATAAGCACAAGCATAACTTTTCAATAGGGGAATATCTTATTTCTAGATCCAAAAGTCTTCTACTTAGATAGAAAACAACTCGTTCTTTTCCTTCAAACCCTTGTATTAAGGCCGATCCAATCATTTGGTCATCGGTCGATGCGTACAACTTAAAAGGCTTACCTTGCTGAGGAGGGACCAGCATGGGTGGACATTTCATGTATTCTTTTATCTCCTCAAACGTCTTTTGTTGTACGTTACCCCACTTAAATTCTTGATCATTTTTCAACTTCAACAAGGGAGAAAACGGCAGAACCTTTTTCAACAAATTTGAAATAAACCTCCTGATAAAATTAATCTTACCAAGCAAAGATTGTAACTCTATTTTAGTAGTCGGGGGCACTGCCTCGTCAATTGCTTTCATACTTTTTTTACCAATTTTGATTCCTCTCTCGTGGACCATTAAACCCAAAAATTGTTCAGCTAATACTCCAAAGGCGCACTTATTGGGATTCATCTTTAGACCATATTTTCTTATGCACTCCAAAGTCTCCCGCAAATCAGCTAGATGTTCCTTGTACCCCATAGATTTTATCATCACATCATCAATGTAGATTTCAATAATCCTACTGATCAACTTATGAAAAATATAATACATCGCCCTCTAATAAGTTGCACCAGTATTCTTCAAACCAAAAGTCATCACAACCCATTCAAATAAATCAATCATGCTAGGGCACCCAAAAGCTATTTTTGCTATGTCTTCCTCAGCCATAAAAATTTGATTATGTCCTGCATTGCCGTCCATGAAACTAATAACCTTGTGTCCGGTTGTTGCATCTACCAACATATTGACTATTGGCATCAAATAACCATCCATGGGTGTAGCCTTGTTCAGATCTCTGAAATCGATGCAAACTCTTAACTTCCCATTCTTCTTATACACAGGAACAACATTCGATATCCACTCTACATATCGGCATGGTCGAATAAATTTTGCTTCTAGTAATCTTTTAGTCTCCTTTTTGATATCATCAAGAACGTTTGGGTTGAATCTCCTCGAAGCTTGTTTAAATGGCCAATATCCAAGTTTGACTGACAACTGATGTTCAATAATTGATCGGTCTAAACCAGGTATCTCATAATATTCCCAAGCAAAACAATCTTTAAATTCCTTTAATAAATCTACCAACTCTTGCTTATACTCAGGATCCAACTTAGCACTTACATACGTTGACCTAGGCCAATCTCCAGAACCAATATCTATCTCTTTTAATTCATCGGCCGACGTAAAGCCATGTCCTAGTTTACCATTCGTACCATCTATTGGATTATCCATTAAAACAAACTCTCAGAGCCGACTGCTTGGATCGGCTATTGGCCATCATCATTGATTTTAATGAAGCCTCCTTCCCATAGCTTGCTAGAAAAACACTCAAAGTCTTCTAGCTCCCAATACATTGGATCAGCTGTTGCGATACTTATAGAATCATCAGCATGAACCAGCTCAACATCATCTCCATGCCACTGAATCAAGCATTAATGCATAGTCGATGGTACATAACAATTTGCATGAATCCAATCACGACCAAGGAGTAAACTGTATGAACCTTTTCCATCAATGACGAAGAATGTGGTGAGCAAAGTTTTACTTCCGATTGTCAATTTGACGTTCATTGCCCCCTAGTCTTGGATGCATTACCCCCAAAATCCTTAAGCATCATGTCAGTCTCAATCAAATCTCTTGGACCCTTGCCAAGTTTACGAAAAGTAGTATAAGGCATAAGATTGACAGAAGCACCTCCGTCCACCAACATTTTGCTCATCGGCTTCCCATCAACGAAACCTTTTACATATAAAGCTTTTAAGTGCTGATGCTTGACTGGCTTATTGAATATAGCTTGGTGTACAACTGTCAACTTGGCAACTATCTCCTCATACTCCAATTCGTCAAAATCTAGATAGACTTCTTAGTCTACTGGAGCTCTAAATTCTAACAGCAATAGAAAAGCCATTTGAATGTTAGCCGATGGTTGACCCCTATCGGCTGTTTGTTTAGCACGCCACACTTGAGGTCTACCAGATGCTTGAGCCTATTCTAGCTCTATGTTCCTTAGGCGTTGCACTCTTCTTTTTTGGCTTCTTGTCAAACCTCCTGGACACCATTGCCCTTCCTACCAAACATACTCTTCCTCGTCACCTCCTTCTTCATAATCAGCCCAGTTTGATCAATGACTCGCTTCCCAAGCCGATCAGGAACACTTCTATTTTTTAAGCGCCGATCCACATTATTATGATGATACTCATCTCGAGTATGGACAGACCGGTGGTTGGCTTGAGATTGTCTAAACTCCCAATATTGCTCACTGCACTCTGGGCAATCATTTCTAGTAGGCAATTTCAAACCTTCATTCCAACAATGTCTGAAGAAAGAACAATTCCAATGTGATTCAGCTTGCTTTCTTTCTACCTATCTTTTTCCTATTGACGCTGGTATTCTTTCTCTTCTAACCAACGCTGATAATCTTTTTTCCTCTATTGTTGCCATTTATTCAACAAAATTTGAGATGTGACATGCGGCCTTATTGCTCTATCCCTTGACGTCTCTCCTTGCTTGTATCAGCTCTTCTGTTGGTCACAACGTCTTTTAATATTTCTATATTCATCAGCCGATATTTGCATCTTTGGGTCGATGGTTCTGGCTTCTTTGGCCCTAGTTGATGTTAAGACTTTAGTTTTCCCTTTGAGCAACCTAGCATCAACCATGTTCTGATCTCATGGGAAAGGATTATCATCAACTTTTATCTTCTGAGGTGTATCAAATTTGAGCTTCCCTTGCTGAATAGCCCTTTGTATTTGTTGCCGGAAAATTCTGCACTCATTAGTAGAATGAGAAGTAGCGTTATGAAATTTGCAGAACTTCTTATTCTTCAATTGATCAGGAGTTAACATAACATGATTGGTGGGCAACTTGATTTGTCCCCTCTCAAGCAAGAAGTCAAAGAGCTTGTCTGATTTTGTGACGTCAAAATCATAGCTTTCTTCAACTCCTTTTCCCCAAGGATTTGGCACCATTACTGTCTTCTTACCCCAATTCCATTTGGCCGCAGCAATCTCTTCTTCTTTGTCGTCCTCATCGCCGTCATCAACAGAATATGGATTATAGGCTTCGACAATTGCGGCACTCTTCTAGAATCGGGTATCTCTGCGCATATTCCAGAATTAGCTATTGAGGGCTACCACTCATTGAGCCAACTAACCTAAATTGTCAAACTCTTGCCCCAACAGCTTCTCTCTCTATGTTGGCAACATTCCTTGAACAGCTAAAGCAGCTAGCTGATCATCAGTTAGATTCAATGAGAAGCACAAATTTCTAGTCTCTCAGAACCTCTGAAGAAACTCGACACCTGATTCATTAGTTCTCTGCCTTATGGTCGTCAAATCAGTAATTTTCTTTTCTCTCGGTGAGCCTCTTCAATGGATGCTTCGCCCAACTATATAAGATATTGACTGACATATTCTATTGTGCTTGTGCTATCTTGGCCAGCGAACTTAGCAAACTCTAGGAGCCTGTAATTTGTAGGAAGAGCGACCAAATCATACCACTCTAGATATGGATGTTTGTACGAAAAGGTCTGCCCTTTTGGCTTCAAACCAAACTGATTCTTCATCATCTCGGTCACTCTGAGCAACAACTTATCAGCATTTGAATCTAGATTTCTTTACAATCGCTGACTCATCTGTGGATTAAAATTTCGGGTACCTTGATACCCTAGATTTGGAATCATATGAAGGGCATTGTAATCTGTTCCATAATGATATCCATGGGGGATCTCTATCTGTTGGGTCCTTTGCTAATTTGCTGCTTGAAGTCTTTGGTTGTAGATGTTGGGATCCATGTCTCTACGAATCCTTTGAACTGATGGCGCTATCTTTTGAGCCCACGACGATATTTGGCCTGATGTGCCAAAATTAACCATTTAATTCTGAACTTGCCCCGTTGGCTGTTGCATATACTGCACTGATAATCTAGGATTATTTTGCATTTGATTAGTAGTGGTACCTTGAACTTGTTCAGATGAGCTCTAAACTACCTGGACATCATCATTACCAGTTAGTTCTGCTTCTTGATGGCTAGTACCGGCTTGATTAGTCCCCTGAGTCGACAGATGTGGGATGTTGTAGTAAGCCGGTCCAACCTAATCAATTGGACATCCATGAAACACCTCTCTCATGGTATTATGGAATGTGTTCAAGAAAGCTGTATTATGGTTCAACATGGCATCATGAACATATTTGTTTACGGCATCTACAAAGAAACGCCTATCATCAACTTCATCTGTATCTGACTGCCCATGCATCAAAACTCTTGGTAGTGGATATTTTTGAACAACTTTATTGTCACGTGTCTTGGTGTAGGACAACAAACACTTGTTCTAAAATTCTTCTATAGCTTTACTGATGACATCTTTATCCTCATCAGGTAGGTCTTCATAAGGCACCATAAGGATGTCCCTATTGTTGTGAGTTGCGATGACAATTATGGGGTCCCACTGAGCATGCTAGAATGTGTGTCGACGCGAAAATGTCAACACACAGCAAGCCAGAAGGATCTACTTGATGGAGCAAGGCTGGAGATCCACTTGGATTCAACGCAGGACCAGCCGATCCTGCGAATTCCTCCCGAGGGCGTGCCAGTCAATTTGACCTACAATTGACAAGGAGAGAAAGTTTATCAGTAATTTAGGGTGGAACATGTCGGGTTTGCCCAGACAGTTCCAAGTGTGCCGCTTTGAGAGCAGCCAGACGGGAAAATCGACTAAATAGCTGATATGAGAAGAAATTGGCTGTTAAACACTGTGGTATTCATGGGTCATGATTGATTCATGATAATGAGTACAATCCACCTAGACATAAGTAACATCATCAGCTAGGTGGATTTAACCAGTGTAAAGCATTGAGCCGATAAGTTGAACGAGAAAAGATATAACATGCGAACAAATCGACTGTCTAGTACAGATGAATCTACAAATGATCTGAATCTAATCTGTTACCATCAATAGTGAGGGTTGACCGGATTAATACAACTATGATGATGATAACAAACTAAAGCCAATAAATCCATAAAACCATCTATATGTTGACAGGTTCATGAAAAACATGCTATATATGTGAAAGCGCAGACGAATCGGCTAAAATAGCCGATTCAGGTAAAAAAGGGATTACAGCATGAGAGCAATCGACTATTCAATATGGATAGATCTATAAACTCATTAGACCTAACCTGTTATCTTTAACAGTGGGGTTTGACTAGATCGATGGTAGCCGTGATAAAGACAACAAATCAAACCTTTAAAATAAATAGATATATTCACATTTAACAGAATCATGAAGACACACTATAAGTGTTAAAGTATAGGCAATCGGCTATTTAGCCAATGCAGGCATAGCAAACAGTCAAGGTCATGCCTGGTCGAAAGCAAATCTACCAACTAGCATACTCCGATCTAAAGTACTAATAGTGGGGATCGACCAGATCGTTACATCATAATAGCAAAATATAGACCAGATTCAACTAGCTAGTAAACCTTCTCAAGATCAGACATGCCTTAGCCGCGTACTATGCATGATCAAGATCAAAGTAGAACAGCTGATAAAACATAATCCATCGTTTAAAGTAAGAATCATCGCAATGTGACATAAATAAACGATGGACTAAAAGGATGTGAGGCCGATCTAGATCGATCTCGATCGGGCAGGTTGATATTGCTGAAACTAATGACAATAAGAATATCAGCAAAATTGGTAACTTAATGAATCTACCCGAAGGATGCCACCCTTAGGCAGAGCCGATAACTTGACCTTAATCTAATTCGAGCAGTGGAGGTCATACTAGAGCTCATAAGAGGTCGGCCGAACCGATGCAGCCTTACAAACAGAAGTATAAGCCATGACGGTACTTACAGACAAGTTGAAGGTCGGTCGGACCGATGCAGCCTTGCTTGTTGAAGAACTCGCCGAGATCTACAGTACTCCAACTCCTAAGGGTTGGCGTGAAGCAAAAAAAAAGTAATTGGTATTGATTGATTGGATATCCTCCTTACAATAGTCGGGGTCCAATATTTATACCCAGAACCTAAGTGTGAATCCTACTCAAATATAACTCCTTACAATTTTTGGCATAAGAGAAAACATTCCTAACTTAAGATAACTTGGACCCTAATCTTTCCCTTTTTGTAGAGTCCGACATGTTTCTCCCGATGCCAACTGTAGCTTATTGATGTTATCTACTGACGTCATCCGAAGAGAGCCGATCCAAGTATCGCATCTGAACCAGCTGATATAGATCCTTATGCAATCGATTCCTTGATGACACAATCTTGGAAGCTTCGAGTTCCCACGTTCTTCTAAATTTTGGTGTAAACAGTCCATATGGAACTTATGCTTATCGTAGAATGTCTTTTGGATTATGTAATGCTTCAGCTTCTTTTCAAAGATGCATGATGTCTATATTTTCGGATATGATTGAAGAAATCATGGAAGTTTTCATGAATGATTTTTCTATTTATGGAAAAACATTTGATGATTGTCTTGAAAATTTAGACAAGGTTTTGCAAAGATGTGAAGAAAAGCACTTAGTCCTTAATTGGGAAAATGTCATTTCATGGTTAAAGAAGGCATAGTGCTTGGACACTTGTTGTCCGAATGAGGGATTGAGGTAGATAGAGCTAAAATTAAAGTAATTGAACAGTTACCACCTCCTATAAATATCAGAGGGATCCGCAGTTTTCTTGGTCATGCAGTGTTTTACCACCACTTCATAAAAGATTTTTCACATATTGCTAGACCACTTACAAATCTTTTGGCCAAGGATGTTCCCTTTGAATTTGATGATGCATGCTTGAAATCTTTTAACATTCTTAATAAATCACTCATCTCTGCACCAATCATTCAACCCCCTGATTGATTCTTACCTTTTGAAATTATGTGTGATGCTAGTGATTATGCTATGGGGGTAGTTTTGGGACAAACAAAAGATAAAAAGCATCATGCAATTGCTTATGCTAGCAAAACTCTGACAGGACCTCAACTTAATTATGCAACAACCGAAAAAGAACTCTTGGCTATTGTTTTTGCTATTGATAAGTTTAGATCTTACTTAGTAGGAGCAAAAGGTGATTGTTTATACTAACCATGCTGCTTTGAAATACCTGCTCACTAAGAAAGATGCTAAACCTTGACTTATAAGATGGATTTTGCTACTCCAAGAATTTAATTTAGAAATAAAAGATAAAAAAAGGGAGTAGAAAATTCTGTTGTTGATCACTTGTCCAGAATGCAGTTTGAGAATTCACATGAAATGCCCATCAATGACTCTTTACGGGACGACATGCTCTTCAAGATCACAAAATCCGATCCCTAGTACGCAAATATTATTAATTTCATGGTTGCAGGCTATGTACCACTAGGGGAGAACAAAAGGAAGCTCATCTATGAAAGTTGTCTCCACATATGGGATGAACCATACCTCTTCAGAGTCTGCTCTGTTGGCCTACTCAGAAGGTGTGTACCAGTGGAAGAAGGCATTAAGATCATAGAATGATGCCACTCATCACCGTATGGAGGACATTATGGTGCATTCCGCACTCATTCGAAGATCTAACAAAGTGGATTCTTTTGGCCAACCATGTATGAAGATACAAAGGACTTCATCTAAAGGTGTGGAGCGTGTCAGAGGCACGGGAATATCAATTTAAGAGATGTCATGTCACTTACCAACAACCTCTAGATTGAACTTTTTGATGTCTGGGGAATTGACTACATGGGACCATTTCCAAAGTCGAAGAACTATGAATACATATTTGTGGCAGTTGACTATGTCTCTAAGTGGGTTGAAGCCATGCCATGCAGAGCTACTGATGCTAAGAACACCAAAAAGATATTTGAAGAGACAATATTTCCACGTTTTAGAGTTCCAAGAATGGTGATTAGTGGAGGCCCTCACTTCACTGACAAGAACTTTCACAACTACTTGTTGAGACATGGGATCCATCACAACATCGCTACTCCATACCACCCTCAAACAAGTGGCCAAGCAGAAACATCAAATAAACAAATTAAAAACATTTTGCAAAAGATAGTCAGCGAAATGGGGATTGCATGGAAGGATAGACTACCCAATGCATTATGGGCTTACAGAATAGCCTATAAAACACCACTTGGGATGTCACCATATCAACTTGTCTATGGAAAGACATGTCATCTACTTGTTAAGCTAGAATTCAAAGCTCACTAGGCCATCAAGTGATGGAACATGGACTTTGAAGCTGCAGGGACCAAGAGAAAGATGCAACTCTCTGAGCTTGATGAATAGCGTGAAAAAGCATATCATAACGCCAATATATACAAGGAAAGAACAAAAAGATGGCATGATAAGAGGATCAAGAAGGAGTTCGCCTCGGGACATAAGGTATTACTTTTTAATTCCAGGGTTAATTATTAGGCCATGGAAAACTTCAAAGCAAATGGGAAGGACCATTCAAAGTTATAAGCACTTCGTCGCATGGAGCGGTAACACTTCAAAATGATGAAGGTACATTATTCAAGGTAAATGGCCACTGTCTCAAGATCTTTCTAGAACCTAAAAACCACCTAAGGATTTGGATGAGGTAGATTTTCTGATTTTACCATAGATTTACACCACTACCATCCTCTTTATGTTTCGTAACGGGTAAATATTGTTTTCGGGGTTAGATAGGGATTAGAAACCGCCACGAGAAAAATCTCCGTGGGAGGACACCATGTGGGACCAGCTGGTCCCACCTCTAGATCGGCCGCCCCCACTATCAGCTACCTCCTGTCCAGTCAATTCTCTCGTGTATTCTAGAACCTTCCCCTTTCACAATCCTATAGTTTTTCATCGCATTCGCATATTCCTTCGTTATGAGACCTTAATAGATAGATCTTGACCCCTGCTACAAGTTGGTCCCCCTATATAAACGAGCCTCTACCTACCTCCATAGCCATCCCATCAAAGCATTCCATCTCTAACAGTACCAAAGCTCTCCTCTCTAGTTTCAATGGCCGGTAGAGAGATCGTCCCCTTCAATTTTGATCTAAACAAGAAACCCAATGCCCTTGCGCTGAGCATCATTCCTCCAAAAGAGATAACTCTCGTTCATCAAAGCCAATCCTACTTCGCCCAAGCTATCCATCGTTTGGTGATCGCTCCGCTGCCTCCATGTCTACTTCTTGAAGACAAGCCATGCCAGCAAAAACCTTAGCTGGATGTCCCGAAGTTGATCAAGGTGACGAAGGAGATCAACCTCCTCCCTCCAAAGGGGCACGAAGTGCTAACTAGAGTAAAGACCAATAAGTTCGGCGATGTTACATGCGCGAAGTATAAATCGATCACCCCACGTACAACCATTGATGGAGTCCGGGCTATGCTGGAGCAGATCAAGGTTGTTCCTCCTAAGGAGGAGAAGAGGAGGGCACCATCAGCTATGCTAGAGAATGAGGAGAAGTGCCCATGGATGACCATGGCACTCTTGCGGAAAAAGATTAAAGATCTTACTGATTTTGTTCACACTTTAGAACTGACGATTGACGAAGAACACGTTCATCGCAAGAGCCTACAACACAATGTAAATGTTTTAAATCATTATGTTACCAAGCCTAGGAAGTAAGAGTGAGATAGGATATGATAAGGCACGAGTGGTTAAGTCAAGTATTTAAAGATAGTATGTTTAGGTGGCTCATTTAGCTCAGTTGTTAAAGTGGTTGAAAGTTTGCTAGTTTAAAGTTTGTGTTTAAGTTTGATTGTGTAATAAAGTGCCTTATAATGGAGTCTTGTTATTATTACCTACTCTCTATTTCTTTTTAGATATGTGTTTGTCTCCACATGTTGTGCATAAAGGTAAACAGGAAACTAGTGTGGGGGAAGCACACCACGACAACAAAACAGAATTCGCTCACAAAAATCATGAAATTTAGGAAGTAATGGGCAAAGAACCACGCCGACCAAAGTAAGACCCAAACAGGCTCCGAAGTAGGACACCCGGTCTCCTCTATGGGTCGGCTGGCCCATCTCTATGCCTCCTCGCCTAGTACTTCGTCCACGGTCAGGTTCGCGGCCCATATGTTCTATTTTCACATGTTATACTTTCTGTTTCGAACTGAATTGAAAATCCTTTGATAAAACAATTTTAAAACCTGAGGAAAAGATTATTTTAGTCATGACTAAAGGATAGATTCACAAAATACTTTTCTTGGAATTCTTGCTACTATTGAGAACTTATTATTAGGGACCCCATGCTACGTAAGTTGTTGTGGAATGAGATATAGTAGAATAATGAGAACTTGATTCTTGATGTCTCGTTATTGGAGAATTTTATTTCAAAAAGTAAAATGAATAGCTATACCTCTCCTTTGTGGTAAGCAATATCCCACCAGAGCCAATATGATAGACTAGGAGAACCTTCTACATATACTACTTGTCATTGTATTGAGTTTGGTCAACCTTGTGACCCTTGTTGAGAAATTCATCATGCTCTCAAGATCAAGATCATGTACACACCACACATATCTGCTACTCCTACACTAGGAGTACACAAAAACATGTTTTCCATTCACCCAAAAAAGTTCTACTCCTACACTGGGAATAGACACAAAAATATGCTTGTTAGGATAAATGCTCCAAGTTCTTGTAAATGTCTCTCTTGAAAAGTTTCAATTGTAGAAGGAGAGGCACGGGCTATGCAAAAGTTATTCATAAAAAGAAAAGAAAGTATTAAAAATGGACAAGTGTCTGAAATATCTAAAACAATGGGTGCTTAGATTCCCGCCATGAAAAAAGAAGAAGAAGAAAAAAAAATATGATGAAGAAGATAGCCCATGTTTTCTTGCAGAAGTGCTTCAAAGTTTCAACAAGAGAGGTATGTTTCAAGGAGCATAGTAGAATTAGGTTAGCCACCATATATATATCCACACACATACACATCTTGATCTAAGAGTATGACATTTTTCTCCTCATATCCTTGTTTTGACTTTACAATATATGCAATACAAGTATGTTTTCATATTCATCTTAACCTGAGCTCCACATAAGCTTTTTAGAAGTAGGCAGAAAGAAGTCAAAGTCATCCATGCCTTGGTGAGGATCCAAAAATACTACATATTGAGCGATTTGAGAGTACTACATGAGGAGAAGGTAAGCTATGTTTTGTTTTTCAAAATTTTAAATTGTTTCTCCAAATGACTTGACTAAAGGAAGATGGTGACACTTTGAATCCCATAGTACATGTATGACTGGGAATGGTTTTATGTTGATGTCTTGTCCTAAGGTTATGTCTTGAGTAATCCATCCTTTTATCGAGGACGAGTAAAAGCCTAAGTGTGGGGGAGTTCATTGACGGTAGTTAACACCAATCACAAACCGTCAATATACTTAACATAAATGACTAAAATAGATCACCAACATAGACTTAGGGGTTTTAACTGACAAATTTCATGAGTTTTGGTGAATCTGTATTTCTAGTAGGATTTAATCAGAAAACCGCCAAGGAGGACCTATTCGTCAAGGGAAATCACGTAATTCCGCAGGATAAACAATGTGGGAAGACTCTAGAAGACTCTAGAAGGCTCTCCATCGAAGCGAAGCCTGAGCTCCTAACATGTGGGACTGATTGGTCCCACATGCAGGCAGGCTGGTCCCTAGGCCCACCAGTCAGCCTCTAGCTTCCTACGTCAGTTCTCCACCGCCTCCTAGATTGCATCTACGCCGTTTATTCAAGTCGGTTTGATCCGAATGTCCAGGATGATTCAAGGGGCCTATATATACCAGCCTACACCCCCCTCTAGGGTATAGAGATGCATTTGATCCTGAGAGCCTGAGGGCTAAAAACCCTAATTCATATTTCCACTATGATCAGAGCTAGCAATCAAGAGAAGATTAGTCCTCGATAGGATCTAGTCTTGTATTAGAGATAGAGAGATAGAGTGAGAGGGAAGAGTTTCAGAGGAGTCCTAGCCTGTCGGTGCTCTCTCAATAGCTTGTACCTTGGTGGAATCAAGCTCTTCATGAGCTTGCTTCTGAGATTTCTCTAGTAATTGACTTCTAATTCAAGTAAGCATCTTGTTCATATTGTTCTTCAGGTTTGCGACTCACTTTGAGTACTTTAATCCTTGTAGCTCCTGGGTTAAAGTAGTATTTATAGTATAAGCATGGTGCTTAGACTCGAGTACTCGTGGATGTACCCTACTTTCCAGATCGATGGTAGCTCACCAGGGTGACTCTTATAGCCTTGTTGAATCCTTTATAGTCCAGCTCCTGTTAATAGTCCTAGCTAGACATTGTTGCTATAGGAAACATACTCTGCCTGTGTTTTCTTTAGTAATATCCCTAGAATTGAACAATAGAAGACAATACTGAAGTTAGAACTAGAAGACCTCTGTCATCTCCTCTATGCTCCTATTATCTAGCCTTGATTGTGAAGTTGGGTTAAGTTAGATTTGGTTATTCTCACACACGTTTCAGCGAGTTTGATATAAAATAGGGTACTCCCAGTGAAGTGCTACATCGGTATAATATCCATGCGTTTGTGGATTATTCTATGTGTATTAATTTATACCAACAGTAGACATGGTGTCTAGGCTAGTGTTTACCTAAGCTTGCGCCCAATCCCATGGATAGTTGTGGTAGCCCTAGAGGTGACAACTCCGTAAGGCCTTTGCAATCCACCATGTTCAGATTGGTGTTTTCATAGAGCATTTTGGTAGCCTTCCCCCGACCACTCTTTCTCATCTCCTTCGAGGGTTGGAAAGGTACTATTGCTCCAAAGTGTTATTAGGTGATCACTATGTTTTACCTATTCCTTAGTTCTCCACTCTGATGTATACTAGAATAGAACCATAGTCATAGAGAAGTGTATAGGAACCTTGTACTCCCCCTTTGTCCTCTCACCATTGAATTCTCTTGTGTCTCATTATCCATAACTCTTATCATATATGAGACACAGGAGAATTCAATGGTGAGAGGACAAAAGGGGAGTACAAGGTTAACTATCACCTTCTTTACCATTGCTTCCCTGTGGATAAATATGATACCCTAGAATACTCCTGGGTGAAATGCTGTAGTGGTATTCTGTGCACTTGCGGAATATTCTACATGAGCATAAGAAATACCAACACTGCACAATACTTATTCGACTCTCCCAATGAGTATGAGATAAGGGTTTTTGACAGTCAACCTATCAACATGATCAAGCAAAATTTTCCACCTTTTAGTAGAACATGCAAACTACAAATATATCCATTGTATGACATCGGCTAATGAAATAACTATATTGCAAGATTTAGCCATATCACAACGAGTGAGATTCATTATACCACAACCCATCTTTAGTGTCTTCTTATATGTCGTTATATAAGCTATTTCAGTGACTTATGATTGGTCGTTATATATATCTATAACAACTCTTTCTATGTGTAGTTGATAGTGGTGTATATTAGAGATATGTATAGCCTAGAGATATGTATGTACTTTTTTGCGAATTAGATATGTATGTACATTACTTGTACTCTGAGTTGTAAATCTTGATTATTATATATATAAGTCACCTCTCCCTTAACGCGTGTGAGATGTTCCCTAATTCTCTACATCGTATCAAGAGTTCGGGTCCCTCTAGCTTCCTTCTCTGCCCTAGCATCTCTCCCACACCGCTGACTCCATGGCCACACGGACACCCCACCGCGTGATGCCCCCATGCATAGGCCTTCTCTCCCTGCACATCCGCGTGTTTCCCACTCTACTACACACACTTTTCCCATGTGCACCCTATTGCCTCCTCACGATCCACCAATGCGCGTGCTCTCCTTTGTTCCATGCGCTGCCACCCCGTGACCCCTCCTGTGCGCACTTCTTTGCATTTTGTGTCGATTGCGCATGCTCCTCGGCTTCGCACGCCGTTCTTAGGAACAAGGAGCCAACTAGAGGGGGTGTGAATATAGTCATTTCTAAAATATAACCATGCCAGTTAACCAAGAAAAAAGAGGAATTAAACTATTGGGTCTAGCCTCAACCACACCTCTCTATCTATCACAAGTGCCTTACAAACTTGGTGCAACCAAGACTAATGCTCACATTAGTCCTGGGACCAATGCTCACAAGTGCCTTACAAGTGGCTCCAACTGGAACTAATGCTCACATTAGTCTTGGGCCCAACTCTGACCGGGACTATAAAGGTAAAAACTGAAGATGTGCTCTCTACTAGTGTATTGACCACATGGGGAGATGTAGCGCTATTGATGATAATTAATATTCATCATAAACCATCAATATAACTTGTATAAATGCATAAAAATGATCACCAACATAGGTTTATGGGTTTAAACTGACAAATTCTATGAGTTTTGGTGAATCTGTGTTTTCAGTAGGGTTTATTCAGAAAATGAGCAAGGTGGACCCAATCGTCAGATCAAATCACGTTTATCCATGATGAAACCGACTTAGGAAGACTCTAGAACACTCTAGAAGGCAAACCACCGCGACCCAGCCCGAGGGGCAGCCATGTGGGGCTGGCCGGCCCCACCTGCAGGCCCTTGGCCTGTGGGGGCCACCTGTTAGTCTCCTCTTCAACATCGGTTCTCCACCGCCTCTAAGGATCAATCTTACACCATTGCTCAAGGTCGGTTCGATTTGAGGGCGCGGATTTGATGATGCCATAGATTCATGGGCCCACAGGACTCCTGGTTCCTGCTATATAAGGCACCCCAAACCCCCTCCAGAGGCATCTTCTTCATCTTCAATCAAGAGCTACCACAATCATTTGACAAGATCCACCAGAGAGAATAGGATAGATCTCCAATACTTTAAAGCTTTAGTATAGGCTAGCTAGTAAGATTCATGTAGAGTTGGGCTACTGCTCAGGATTTGGGATTCATCATCAGGAGACTAGTATAGCCATTGTATCCTCTATTATTCATGACTTTATGCTTAATCTATATTATGTTTCTATCTATTATGTTCTTAGTTTGCTTTGGTAGTATGCTTGATATAGTCATAGTTGATACTAAGTTTATGCATAAGTTCGCAAAGCGCTTAGCTCAGTACTCGAGTGAGTTAAGTGGTCGACATTATGTAAGCATGGTGCTTATATGTTGTTTACCTGTGGATGCACTCTACATTCCGAGCCATGTGGTAGATCGCAAGTGTGACATTCTTGTTGAGTCCTTTGTAGTCCACTCCCCGTCTGTAGAACAAGTAAGACCTAATTGCGAAGGAAGTCAAGCTCTGTTCTTGATTTTCCTTAGTAATGTTCCTTATGCGTAGATAAAGAGTTAATTATGCTATAGATGAAAGTATATATGCTAGAGTGTACAAAAGACTTGGTAAATAGGAATGACTTAGGAATCTTTCTCTTATTTTATCACTTAGTCTAGCTATACTACATTTATGAGTATCTAATTCTATCTCTGGATTATTATCATTGCCTTACACTTATTATATATATCATTTCGCTTACCCTATTTAGATTAAGTGTTTAGTTAATGATCTCATCATAAGTATTATGTTTATCAATATCTCTAGCCATCGCTCCTCCCTGTGGTAAAAATATAAATAACGATACATAAAGTACTCTCGGGTAAAGTACTATAATGGTATATCTATGCGCTTGCAAAATTCTTTGTATATATATATTCTTTCCTAAATTACAAGTGCCATTAATAAATACCAACAAGCGCCAATAGGTAGTGAAGCTCTGTGTCTTTGTGAATGTAGACTTGTGTTATGGGTAGTATTGGTTTTAGATCTAGCATGCACCCTAGCGGTGTACGTGTGCGATGTGTGTTTAGTCTATGTTCTGATAATATACAACTTGTATGACCCGTTTTGAGGAATAAAAAAACTTGGTCCATGCAATAATCCAATGAGATAGTCCGTGCAAAGTGGTTGAACAAGTTGAACGAGAATGTAGCAGCATAGTTCGGTCTTTCCCCACATGGTAGCTACATCCTATCTAATTAGATTTGGATTTTTTTTGTTTGTACTTGATATAATTGTGAAAAAAAATATGCAAACACGTAAAGCATGCTGAAATAAGTTTGCACACACTTTTTGTGTAAAATACGATCATATATGTCTCTAGTACGAAGACAAACATGTTATCTATCAGTGCAGAAAGTGACCAACACATAAATATTTTTAGTTTTGTCGTACATTGTGATCGGAGGTGGCCTAGCACTCAATGACACAGGGTTTATACTGGTTCAGGCAACATGCCCTACGTCCAGTTTGAGTAGGTCGGTGACTTTATTCCTGAGCCCAGGTGCTTGAAGTTTGCAGTGGAGTTACAAACGAGAAGTAGAAAGATGGGGGGTACAAGAGGTCCGGTCGGACTCTGGTCAGAGGGGCCGAGAGTGATGGGAGCTCCGCTAGGTGCTATGTGTTTGAGCGTGTGCTCGAGGTTTGAACCTGGTGGTTCTATTATTGTGTACTAGTGAACTTGATCGATCTGAATCAACTGAACTATGTTGGAGAGAGCGCATCCCCTTTTATAGATGAATGGGATGGCCTTACAAGAGAGAGAGAGTACGTATGCTAAGTCTTGTTGCCCACGCCGTCGGGTACAAGATGATTGTAGGCGCCCATAACACTGTTAATGTCACTGTTGAATGTCAGATGCATGTGGAAGGTTACGTCGTCTTCCACTAGCATAGCAGATGTCGGTGCCTACTATACTGTTGATGCCCAGAGGCATGGAGGTGTTTTACCATGTTCGCTTAGTATGGTAAGTGTCAGCGCCTACAACACTGTTGATGCCCTAGAGGTATGTGGGGGGAGCCTTACCATGTTTGTCTAGTATGGGAGTTGATGGCTCCTACAACACTGCTTGGGTTCTGTCATGCCAGGGAGGTCGTAGGGTACTATCCTGTAGGTGTATAGGGTACGGTCCTTGGTATTGCGGTTGACTTGAGTGCCCTACCTTGCTTTCCCCGGTCGGTTGGTCCTAGTCGGCTCTGATTTGCGCCAGTCGGAGAGGAGTTGTAAGCAGGGGTTCGGCGCATCCCCGGTCAGAGAAACGGGTCGAAGTCAGAAGTGGTGTTTGGCTAGGCCTTTTGGTCGGAGAGGCCGTCTAGAGGCGGGCTAGAGACCGAGGGAGTGCTCTGGTCGGAGAGACGGGCCAGAGTCAGAAACAGGCGCCGTTCCTCCTCGGCCAGGCCTTTCGGTTGGAGATCAAATTGCTATTCTGGCCTATCATTCAAGTACTTGGGCCAGCCCAAGAGTTTGTGCGTTGTTCACAACGATATCTGCAGGGCCGAGCCTTTTGCTGGGAAGCCGGTCCATGAGGGACCCTGGGTTTATGAACTCGACAGGAGCCCCCGAGCCCCAAGCGATTTGGATAGAATCATCTAGGGGATTTTTGTCATGACGGCGGGTGCGCACGAGCGCACCCGTAGGTGTAGCCCCCGAGCCCCCGAGCGATTTGGGTGGAATCGCCTGGGGGTTTTTTGTGTTGCCAGCGGGAGAAGTTTTGTTTTGTCAGCGGGTGCACACGAGCGCACCCGCGGGTGTAGCCCCCGAGCCCCCGGACGATTTGGGCAGGATCGCCTGGGGGGTTTTGTCAGCGGGCGTGTGTGTGTGCATTTTTAATTGAGACGGAGTCATCAACCAAATCCCGGCGTTGGTGTAGCCCGTGTAGCCAAGGTAGTTAGTTTTGAGATCAGGCGAGATGGAGCCACGGATCCTGGCGTCGGTGCAGCCCGCGCAACCGAGGTAGTTTAGTTTAGAGATCAGGTGAGATAGAGCTCGTGGATCCTGGCCTCGGTGCAGTCTGCGTAGCCGAGGTAGTTAGTTTTTGGGGTCGGGTGAGGCAGAGCTCGTGGATCCTAGCCTCGGTACCGCCCGCACAGTCGAGGTAGTTAGTTTTTAGGATTGAGCAAGATGGAGCTCGCGGATCCATGCCTCAGTGCAGCCTATGTAGCCAAGGCAGTTAGTTTAGGGATCGGGCAAGATGGAGCTCGCGGATCCTGGCCTCGGTGCAGCCCGCGCAGCCGAGGAAGTTAGTTAGACTGAGCTCGTGGATCCTGGCCTCCGTGCAACCTGCGTAGCTAAGGCAGTTTGTTTAGGGATCGGGCGAGTCAGAGCTCACGTATCCTAGCCTAGGATAGGGCGAGACGGAGCTCGTGGATCCGGGCCTCGGTGCAGCCCACGCAGCCGAGGCAGTTAATTTAGGGATCAAGTGAGACGGAGCTCATGGATCCTGGCCTCGGTGCAGCCCACACAGCTGAGGTAGTTAGTTTAGGGATTGGGAGAGTCGGAGCTCGCAGATCCTGGCCTCGGTGCAGCCCACACAGCCGAGGCAATTAGTTTAGGGATCGGGTGAGTTGGAGCTTGTGGATCCTAGCCTCGGTGCAGCCCACGTAGCCGAGGTAGTTAGTTTTAGGTGTCTTGGGCCCCTGAGTCCCGTTGGGCTTGGTAGGGGTCAGTTTGAGTTTTGTGCATTACCCCGTCCTTGGTTTCTCACAACCAGAGGGGCTAAGTTTTGTCGCTTGCCTCGATCGCTCGGGCTCGAGTGACGTGCTCGGTGAGCTCGCTAACGGGTATGATCGAGTAGAATCCGGGCCCATCATTCGTGATGGGGTCAGCATAGCCCTCTTGTGACATTCCACTGCTCCTTTACCTGCAACCAGGCAGATGCCTAGGTCCTTCTAGAGACTGACCCAGGTGGCCCGCTGGCCTTCCCTCGATGGAGATTCTATGGGTTTGGCAGAGGTTTAGGATCGAACGAGAAGGTTGAGATGACCCCGTCTGCTTTGGGGCAGACTGGGCGAGGGCCACATGGGGCTCATCTGTATTTTCTCCCCTGGCTTGGTTTGACACGAGGCAGCCTCGAGCCCTTCGTGGGCCGGCCTTCAAACCTTGGTCGGTCGTTGCTCATGTTGAATGAGGCAACTACCGCTTCATGATGCAACACGGAGCGTTGTGATGCATTTAGCTACATGTGCGATGCCTTAGTTCCCGAGCCCCCGGATGATTCAGGCATGAATCGTTCGGGGGGCATGGGCATATGGAATGAATGCGTATACAGATGCATGAAATGATTATAAAGAAAGAGCAGGGGCCTGAATCATCTGGGGGCATGGGCGTATGGAATGAATGTGTATACGGATGCATGAAATGATTATAAAGAAAGAGCAGGGGTCGATAATGTTACCTTGATGACTCGAGTGACGGGGTTTGAAGAGGTCCAATCGGAAATGTCCAACCGGGACCCATGCTCGTCGTTCATGATGAAGTCAGCATGGCCCACATGGGGCGTCCCTTTGCTCCTTACCTGTCTCTTGGTGTTTTCCTGAGCCGTTTGATCGACTTAGGAAGCCCGATGGTCTCTCCTGGTGGAGATCCCGTTGTTTTGGGTTTTTCCAAGTCCTGCCTAGGAAGGCGAAGAGCTGCCTACGCATTGTGGCGCTTTGGTTCTTGCGCTCGGTGTGCAGTAGTGGTGGGCCAGACCCAGGCCACGTCCTATCTAATCAGGCACCGTTCCGTTGGGCAGGGCGCGTCTCATTGGTCAGGGCACGTCCCATTGTATCCCATCTGCATTAAATGGGGAAGGGAGAGGGTTTTTCGCCCCTGTCGTTTTGCCTTTCCTCGATCGGTGCGCCTTCCCTATTGTTGCGCCCTTTTCCTTAAGTAGGAGAAGGGAGAAGGCTTTCACCTTGTTCCTTCGCCTATTCCTCATCTGCCACCTCTTCTCATCTTCCTTCTTGCCGAGAGCGTTTGAGAGCCATGGTGGTTCCCGGGAGAGAAAAGGGGAGAGTGAGGGAGAGGAGAAAACTCATAGTTTTCACTTGTAAACCCAGAGCAAAATGTCAAGCTAGAGGTTATCCATTGTGAGGGAGTCGGTACTAGAAGCCTTCGTCGTGAAGGGGTTCCTACCACCGAATGAGGTGGCGCACTAGAGGATTCCCAGGAGGGAGGATTTCCCACAACCTTGGCCCGGCAAGGTGGTTTCCTTCCTTGCCTTTCACGAGCGTGGGTTAGGATACCCCGCGCACTGGTTCCTATGCAGGCTCCTCAATGAGTGGGGTTTGGAGCTACAGCACCTTAATCCAATAGGGGTGCTACATATCATCGGCTTCATCACCGTCTGCGAGGCCTTCCTCAGGATGGAGCCGCACACGGACTTCTTTCGGTGGCTGTTCTCTAGGCGAACTTTGTCGATGGGGAATCTGCCCGAGGCTGCGCCGGTGGGGGGCTTCACCCTGCAGAAGAAACCAAGTGTTAGAGGCTCGTATCCCGTGCACATCCCCTATGACTCCAACCGGGGGTGGCACGGGGAGTGGTTCTATATCAGGAACCTGGTGGAGGCATCGTTTCTGGCATTCACTAGTAGAAAAGTTGGTCGTGGGGCCCTTCCCATCAGGAGAAGAAGAAGGTGGAGATCATCGAGGCGGAGCTCTAGAAGCTCGTGCGGCATGGCCTTGATGGGGTGCGGGTGTTCCACACCCTCTACCGCTATCGGGTTGCTCCTTTGCCGGAGAGGGCACGGCCGATGTGGAAGTACAGCAGCCCGACAGACCCCGATCATGTGTCGTCGGAGGAGCTACCGAATGACGAGGTCTAGAGTCGCCTCGATCGGGTGCTGCAGCTAAAGCCCAAAGAGAAGGTTGATGGAAAGCCCGGACCTCTCAACGCCTCAATGGTGTCCAAACTGGTATGCTCCCCTCTCTTTGCTCCATGTTCTTTACCCCTTTGCTTTCCTGCTTTTTTTATTTTGAGTCACCTATTTTGTAGGGACTTGAAGCTTACAAGTCTCGGCCGCACCTTCTAAAGGGGCCGGAGGGCGTGGCTCGGCAGGCCGCCCAGAAGGAGGCGGTGGACGCCAAGAAGAAGAAGAAAGCTGAGGAGGCTCAGCGGAAGTATGAGAAGGAGAAGGAGATTGCCCAGCGCGTGAAGGTCAGGGAAAATAGGAGCGACGTCAAGTTAGAGCTCAAGTCAAACTACCCCATAGAGGTGGGGGATGACATGATTTTCTCCGAGGAGGAGGAAAGTCGGGAGGTCATCGTGATCCTATGGCGTTGTCCGCTGGCGGTGAGCAGGAGGCGGAGAGGCGCGGCGATGTTCCCGTGCTGAGGAAGCGTGCTGCGAGCACGGACGCTGCTGGCAAATAGGAGGCGAAGCGGATGCGGTCACCACGCCATTCGGTGGCATCGCCGGTCTCATCCCCACCTGCCACGGGCACGGCCGAGCAAGCTAGGATGTCAGAGGAGCGGGCTTGCACCCACGCATCACTGGGGTCAACGCCAGCGCGTGACTCACAACGAGAGGATGCCCCACCTACTGCTCCGGTCAGCGTGCCCTGAGCCAAAGGTCGTGGTGACTCATGGGCCAAGCAGGAGCCGGTTGGGTTGACTCTGCCCCAGCTAAAGTGAGGTGGCGCGGGTCACAGCCCAGGAGCGGTCCTCACCCAGCGGGCCCATCAATGTCAGGTCTTGGTTTTTGAGTCGTATCGCTTACATCCCGGTATGTCTTTCTTTGTTTCTTTTTGACCTTGCTGTTGAGTCTTTATGGAGTACGACTGACCTATACTTTTTGATAGTGGCCGGATGCTGACGGGGTTGAGCATCACCCGAACTCCCATGCAGGAGGTTTGGAGACCTTACAGCGCGCCGCGGCAAGCGGCGAGGAGAGCAGGGTGGTGGCGGCGAGTCCTTCCCTTCTGGGGGTGGTTGCTAGTACAACAATAGCGGCGGTGACGGTGCTGGCGGTGATCCCGGTGGTGATGGCGGAGGCTGCGTCGGAGGTGTCCCTCATGGCCCCTCCTCCACTGGCTACGGCAGAAGAGGAGAGGGAGACCAAGCTTCCTGCTTCACCAGGTGGAGGGCTACATGGCTCACCTTCCCAGTCAGCACTGGTGGTGCCAGTGGGAGATGCAGCCAGGACAGAGCCAGAATGCCTGTCGGTGGCCCATGAAACTGAGGTGGTGGAGATCTCCTCCGATGATGAAGCAGACAATGTGGTGGAGCTGCTAGCGCCGTCGTAGGAGCTGGCAGTGGTCTAGTTGAGGGCTAGGCCCTCCAGCAGGCTGGAGGAGACTAACCTGGAGTGGCCCTATCCTAAGGACCCGACCAAGGTTCGTTTCATCCTTCGGAATTCGTAGGAGTGTCAACTCTGGGACATCCTTGGGGGGAGAGGACTCACCATGGAGTCCAATCTTGCCAAGCTGTCGGTAAAGCTTGAGGATGCCTAGGAGCGGGTTAAGTCCGTCCAACAGTTGGTCAAGGTTGACCTACGCCATGCTGTGATGGTGAGTTTCACGCGCTCGTCCCTAACCCCTTGGTCTTTCGTCGGTTGCCTCAACATGCTTGCTTCTCGTTTTTGCAGGGCCTAGAGGAGATGTCATGCTGCAAGTCCTGCTTCCTCCAAATGGAGCACGCCCGGATGGCTAAGCTTGAGCGTCCGCTGGAGTCCACCCGCCGTGAGTCCCAGGACTAGGCGGCGGAGGCGACCGAGGCACGGACGGCGGAGCGGGCGACCACCATCGATCGGGGGCTTGAGGCGGCGAAGGCCCGCTAGGTAGAGACCAAGGTGGAGCTATGGAAGTCCCTAGCGGACACCGAGGCAGCGTTCCAAAGATCCTTGGAGACCCTGGAGTTGGAGCGAAATGCCCTGGAGTCAGAGCAGAATGCCTTGGAGTTGGAGCGGAATGCCCTGGAGTCGGAGCGAAAGGCCTGGTCGGAGACAGACCAGGAAGTGCTCGCGCTTCGGGGCCGAGTGATGGGGACAGAGGAGGTGAACGCCCAGCTGCGCGAGCAAGTGACCCAGCAGGCAGAGGGAATCTCTGTCCTCAAGAATACCTACCTCGGTAAGTACCTTTTCTACTTTCGACATGTTGGTTTCTTCCTTTAGCTTGATTCTAAGCTTGTCATCCTTTTTCTAGAGCTGGGTGGAAAGGTGGAATCATTGGAGTGGGGCCTGGAGACGGCCAAGGCGACATTTGGCCGAAATGCGGAGGCACTGGCCAAGTCCCTTGAAGAGTGATGTGCTCTCGAGGGGGAACTTGGCCAGATCCGCAATGTTGCCCAGCTCATCGTCTCAGAGATCTTCGGGTTGGCGCCAAGTACTAGTGCGCCCGCCATCCGGCTGGCGGAGGTTTCGGGTGAGGTCCGGGCCATCATCACCCAAGGGCTGTTCTACGAAGCATCGGGGGTGTTGACTTCAGTGGCGATTTACCACCCGAACCTAGACTTTGCCACCATCTGCAGTGGGTATGCTGACGGCTATAGCACGAAGGACATCTAGTCGCTCGGGGAGAGCTTGCTGCCACACGCAAGGTTGTTGGCCATGCAAGTCTCCGCGCAGTGGGTGATGGATGCTCGCCATGAGGACATGGTCGGAAGCGTGCGTCAGGAGGACATCGCCCAGCCTGCAGATGGCGTGGAGCCTAGGTCAGAAGTGGACGCCGCCCTGCCTTCAACCAAGCTGAATGTCGTCTAGCCAGGGAGCGAGCAGCCTGTGCCCTCGTCAGTTGAGCCGGTGGTCGATGCCACCGTGGAGCCATAGTACAAGTAGTAGAAATACTTTAGCAATTGTTAGAAGATAATGCCGTTGGGGAGCCCCCTGTGTAAAGCATTTTTGTGTATTTATGAATATAGTAACTTTGTTTTTGTGATGGAACTGCTCCGTTCGGGGAAGCTTGTTCCGTTCGTTCCTTATTTTTACCTTAGCATAACTTTGTTTTTTATTCTCTTCTTTTTCTCACCTACCCGTTCGCACCGTAGGCTGCAACTTTAAGAGCTTGGGCATGGTCCGCAAGGATAAGTCGCTCGTAACCACAGGTAGAGGCGGGGCACAATTGGTCAGAATATTTTAAGCAAAGTTATGTAAGGAAATTGAAGGAATGGACCACCCTTTCATTCGGGAAAAATGTATTTATCATGTGAAAGTAAAAAGAGAGGTGGTAGTGGAGCCCCCCGAGTGACCCGAGCCGAAAGTGTTTGGGTCAGGACGCTTTTATAGGAGCAAACGTTAAGTAAACAATGGTAAGACTGAATTTTAGGGGGAGAAACGACATAGCTGTTTCAAGCGCTGGTGAGAACATTATCGTTGTCGTCCTTCAGTCGGTAGACCGGTCGGATCACCTTGACCTTTAGTCGTCCGGATCCTTGCTCGCTACGCTCCCTTTCTTGGCCACTGCTTCTTCGCCTTTTTCTTCCTTCGGCCCACCGGCCTGTCATAGAAGGTGCTTGAGGAGCTCGCAGCTCTCGTAGAGGTGTTTGACGGGGTAGGCGTGGTTGGTGCACGGGCTCTCCATGAGCACATTGAAGTGGTCCGGAAGGCCCTACTGGGGCTGCTTGCCCATATGACCAGCCGTGGCGACCAACGCGAAGTTAGCCGGTCGGTGGTGATCTTTTCTGTTCTTTTTGCCCCTCTGCACGGAGGGCCCTCGTCCTGATCCTCGCACTTGGCCTTGCCTTTGCCCTGGCCTCTGTTGAAGCGTGTGGGAACAGCGCTTTCGGGATGCATCGGCCAAAGGCTCATGGTCCCAGGCCATCTGGGCTGGGACTCCGGTCGTTCAACCGGCGACCAAGCCTGGGTGTGTTTCACCACTCCTTGCGACGGTCCGGCCAGGGTCTATGTCGCCTGCCATCATTGTCGCTTGATGGACATCATCATCATACCAGGACCAATGTTGGTTGCTGATCATGCTGCGAGCGTCTTGGTTTAGCCCGAGCGGCTCGTGTATAGGCGGTCAGTGCGGAGCGGGTGCCAGGTCAAGCCGGGGCACAGATGTGGCCTCCTGGGCTGCGCTCAACGGCTGTAGCGGTGAGCGGGTGGAGTGATTCATCTAGTGCGTCCCCACTCCCTTGGTGGGGAGAGAGGCCACGAGTCGGTGTCGTGATGCGGAGCTCATCGCCTGTTGAATGGCAGCGGTTTCCACCAGTGCCCGGAGGTTCCGGTGAATCGCCTGTTCCTAGGGGTCATAGCGGCGATGTTCTGGTCAGCCCGAGCGAACAGTGGGGGATCGTTCCCCTCGTCCCTGATGTTGCGCTAGACCTGGGGGGCGTGACCCCAGGCGCCGCTCACTGGTTTATGTGCACGGGGCGCAGTGTGGTGCACCACTGTTGTCGTAGCTCCTTGCCGTGCTCTCTTGTGAGCGCGAGGGTCCCCGCATGAGGGTCTAGAGTGGTGTTAGTCTGCAAGGACTCCGCTACCACCGGTGGCTGTTCCAGAGCGTCTGCCATAGCACACTCCTAGGACGGACGGTGGCTAGGTGCCACGTCACCAATGCTGGAGCCGTCACTCTCAACATCGTCATCTATGAGGTTGAGAAAACAAGTGGGAGCATAGCTCGCCATCCCTATGAATTCATACGTGAGAGGGGGCGGCGCCAGCATCCTTCGGAGCCCCCGGGGGTACGCATCCACGGGGGACGCAAGGCCATAGGGGAACCAGTCGCATGGAGGTCACGGTGGGGACAACGGGGTCCCCCGGATAATTGGCGAAAGATAGTGAATAGCGAGTAAATAACAGCATGTACATTACTCACAGTGGGGTTTGAGTAGAGAGTTTACTCGGAATGAAGTGCAGGCGCCTCATCGTTGAAGTCGTCGTGCGTTCCGGAGCCGATGGAGGGTGCCCCTCCGACGGGCGCTGGAACGAGTGCCTCCTCACGGAGGTGTAGTACGCCGAGCTGGTCGGCGGCGAAGTCTAGGCTTCCGAAGAGGAAGGCCTGGGACGGCTCGAAGACGGGTGGAACCCATGTCCCAACAGGTGGGAGTGCGGGAAACTCAAGTAAGCCAAAGCGAGTCGTATCGCTTGAGCCCGCCATGGCGAAGGCGGCGGAAAAGTGGGTCATCCGATGACCAAAAAGTGTTGAACGTACAGCGTCTTCCCCATGGACGGCGCCAACTGTCGGTGCAGAAAGTGACCAACACGTAAATATTTGTAGTTTTATCATACGTTGTGATCGGAGGTGGCCTAGCACTCAATGACACGGGGTTTATACTGGTTCAGGCAACGTGCCCTACGTCTAGTTTCAGTCGGTCGGTGACTTTATTCCTGAGCCCAAGTGCTCGAAGTTTGCAGTGGGGTTACAAACGAGAAGGAGAAAGATGGGGGTACAAGAGGTCCGGTCGGACTCTGGTCAGAGGGGCCGAGAGTGACGGGAGCTCCGCTAGGTGCTATGTATTCGAGCGTGTGCTCGAGGTTTGAACCTGGTGGTTCTATTGTTGTGTACTAGTGAACTTGATCGATCTGAATCAACTGAACTGTGTTGGAGAGAACGCATCCCCTTTTATAGATGAAGAGGATAATCTTACAAGAGAGAGAGAGAGTACGTATGCTAAGTCTTGTTGTCTACGCCGTCGGGTACAAGATGATTGTAGGCGCCCATAACACTATTAATGTCACTGTTGAATGTCAGATGCATGTGGGAGGTTACGTCGTCTTCCACCGGCATAGCAGATGTCGGTGCCTGCTATACTGTTGATGCCCGGAGGCATCTGAGGTGTTTTACCATGTTCGCTTGATACGATAAGTGCCGGCACCTACAAAACTGTTGATGCCCCAGATGTATGTGGGGGGAGCCTTACCGTGTTTGTCCGGTATGGGAGTTGATGGCGCCCACAACACTGTAAGGGAAATGTCGGCGCCTACAACACTGCTTAGGTTCTGTTATGCCAGGGAGGTCGCAGGGTACTATCCTGTAGGTGTACAGGGTACGGTCCTCGGTATTGCGGTTGACTTCAGTGCCCTGCCTTGCTTTCTCCGTCTATTTCCTGGTCCTTACCGAGTGGGCGTCCCTGGTCGGTTGGTCCCAGTCGGCTCTGATTTGCGCCAATCAGAGAGGAGTTGTAAGCAGGGGTTCGGCGCATCCCCGGTCGGAGAAGCGGGTCAGAGCCGGAAGTGGTGTTTGGCCAGGACTTCCGGTCGAAGAGGCCATCCGGAGGCGGGCTGGAGACCGAAGGGAGCGCTCCGGTCAGAGAGGCGGGCTAGAGTCGGAAGCGGGCGCCGTTCCTCCTCGGCCAGGCCTTTCGGTCGGCGATCGGATCGCTCTTCTGACCTATCGTTCAGGTACTTGGGCCGGCCCAAGAGTTTGTGCGTTGTTCGCAACATTATCTGCTGGGCCGAGCCTTTTGCTGGGAAGCCGGTCCATGAGGGACCTCGGGTTTTTGAACCCGACATTATCTCTCCGGATTATTTTTAGTGGTCATCAGACTGTCTACAGAAATGTTCATGCATGTGTAATCTTGTTTCGACATATGCTGTACATCATGTGTATACATTATATGAATTTTCTCAAGTGTAAAATATGCAAAACCAAAACCAGGTGTAACTACCACTACCATGGCACACTAGTACAGGACATTTATAGAGGCAGAGGGCCATTTATGGAGGCAGGCAGGCGGTGTAACGCTCTGCAAATCAGTCCACCTATGTAAACAAAAAATAAATTTCAAAAAACAAAAAATGTACTTTTAAGACTTAAAACCACAACCTCTAATCTTAAGTATTCACTCCCTGCCACTACACTGCACATTACCTTATGAAATTGAAAGATGCTATTTTCATATTAACTTTAAGAATTTTGTATTGAATATTTCAGCCCTTAAATGATTTCAAATGAAAAAAGTGTCAACTACAAACTTTTAGATGTCATCAGGATCTACAATTTTTGTATAGGGGTGTCTCCATCCGAAATAGTTTGAAAATTTCAAATTTTTGATCTCAAAATATGAGAATTTTGAAACAAACTTTTGGCACTCAAAATGTTTTTAAATAAAAGACTTGTCAACCAAAATATTATAGATTGCATTGACAACTATAACTTTGGTATAGATGACGTCAACATACGAAATCATTTGAATATTCAAGATTTTAAAATTTGAAACTTAGAACATAAAATGAATATATTTAGGTCTCTATGACTTCAAACTTAAAAAGTGTTAAGTACAAAGTTGTAGATTGTATTTAGAACTACAACTTTATATTGATCATGTCAACATTTGAGGTTGTTTAAAAATTCTAAATCTTAAATTTTAAAATCTAAGAATTTAAATGAATTTCGAACTCTGCATGTTCCTAATAAAAAACCTATCAACTATAAAGTTGTAGATCGCGTGGAGCCATGCAATTTCTGTATGAAGTATATCTTCATCTGAGTTCATCTTCAAAAATTATGAATTTTTCTAGACAACTATTCTTCGAGACAGACCCCCTTAAACATGCGTCTCGATTAATAGCTATTTTCAGAGGCGAACATTTTAAGAAGGCCGCCTCTCTTATAATCAATTAATAGAGACGGTCTTCTTACGATGTTCATATCTGTAAATGATTAGTAGAGACAGGGCATTTGAGGACGTTCGTCTCTGTAAATAATTGATTAACAATGGCGGTCTCTTCGCCTCTATAGATGATTAACAGAGACATGCCATTTGTCTGAGATCCACTTAACCATTTGCAGAGATGGCTCATAAATATACCAGCCTCTGCTAATTAGGGTCCTGTGTCTTAAAATGTTTTTTTTTCATTGGTGGGATGTGCAAAAAATGTAGCGAAGAGCTTCAATAGAATGCATGGTTGACCAAGTAAACGCCTATGGTACAAGCTGCATTACTGAGAAATTCAAAGCTGTGGGGCTCGCCATCATGTCCAGTGCTGTATTTTTCGTGAACAGCGCTGGATCTGGATGAACTTGACGGACGCCTTGACTTGACCCGTATGCAACGCTAGTTGCCTGCAGGTCTCGTCTTCTATGCGTCCTTCTCTAAATAACAAAGAGAGCAGAGGTGGAGCGCAAGCACACATAGACATAGTTATATATACAGAGCAGCCATGCCTACCATCCACACGTTCCTCCGCGGCCTCCTCATCCTTACACTGCATCTGCATGCTATTCCTCCTGGTACTGGTGCAGCTGCAAGAGACGACGACAACACTCTGATGCCAGGCCAGGCGTTCACCATGGGCAACAAGCTCGTCTCCAGCAACGGCAAATTTCTTTCCTGACGGCCGACACCATCAGGGAAAGTGGCTAATACCGTCAGGGAAAGTGATCCGTGACGGTAACCGTCAGGGATAAGCCGTCAAGAATGAACTGACAGGGAAAGTCCACTTTCCCTGACGGAAATCCGTCAGAGATTGATTCCTGACGGTTAGAGCCGTCAGGGAAGATCTTTGGTGTCAGTTTTTCATCTGCCGTCACAGAAACTTCCCCCGTCGGTCACCTACCATCAGGCAAAATCCAAATCTTTCCTGTCGTCTCGAAACCGTCAGGGAAAATCTAAATCTTTCCCGTCGGCTACAACCCGTCAGGAGACGAACGTAGGATCTTCCCTGTCGGTTGCCAACCGTCAGGGCTCCATAAACCATCATTTAACCATTCAAATCAGTGATTCATAGCTCATTTAATCATGCATCCTATATGTCACACTAGGTAGTCTTGGTACATATAATCAAATACTCATCATTTAATCATGCATCCACACAAGCGGTAAATATTACACTCAGTAGTCTTGGTACATATAACCATATCTTAACATTGTACATAGATCAGATAGTACAATGTTCAACAGATCAATCTTAAGCTACATTCTAGTTGTCTTGCAAAATAAACTTAGAAGAGCGAAGCTGCAGTGCTACATATGTAAGAAATAGAAGTCAAGTAACTATCCTAACAGGCCCTGTGATGGCAATGCAGCAGCTACTGCACATGTCCGGTCCCTCTCTACAATCAAAACAAGATATATAGAACCATTCATGAGATCATCATATGTCATGGATGTAGCCATGAGATTATACTCACAGCAAGTGTAAGTAGAATCTTCTAATTGCAGTTCAGATACAAATAGAGCACTAAAACACTAAAGCTTACGTGCACTTTGTGCAGTGTAGTTTGAAATGCTAAAATAGTCTTGTAGTGTTGTCTGAAACACTAGAACAGTCCTAATAAAACATGTATCTAGCTTTGTGTTACAGAGGTATGGGAAGACCTGGGACAGATAGAAGCAGGGAAGATGGCAAGTGAATGAAACTCACTAGCTTTGTGTATGCTTTATTATCAATTAAATTCAGGACTGCCCTTGAGTATATTATTCCACTAGTGATGCAAGGACAGAAAATCTATATGAATCATAGAACAGCCAAATCTTTTTTTTGGATAACACTACAGTCAGATCTTGTGTTTGCATAAGCGTCAGATCCTAAACAGGTCAACTAAGAGCAAAAATAATGTGAGCCGGTAATCTTACCATGTTTACTTTCTTCTTCCTTAAGCATGACAGGCAGTATCTCCATTTGTTTTTTATTGTCAGCAATGACCTGCAAAAAATTTGTATCAACATGATGAATGCTTCTTGGACCTTTATAATTGCAAACAGACTAAATCTTGGAAATCGATCATCTCAAGTAATGTCCTCTGTGAGTGAATAGATAATACTGTCAATGTTTTTGGAAATCATTCTTTTCTAAGTGGACATACTAAATCTTGGAAATTATTCGGTCAATGTTAATATGTCATTCAGATCCAAACCTGCAGCAAAGTCACTATATATGGCATTCAGTACAAATCTGAGGTTGACAGTTGGAGCTCAAATAAATATAAGCATGTGAAAATAATAAACTATAGGCATATGCATGCTTCTATTAAGTGAGGAAAGGTAATGTAGGCATATGATAGTTGATAAACATTTTTTACCTAATCTAGTTGAAAAGTGTCTTGTCCTACAGAACAGTTTGATCTTTTTCACCTGCAAGAAGTAGTTGCCAAATCCAAATTGACAAAAGTGCAAGCAAATGTTAACACAAATTATTAACCTATATCTAGGTAATAAGGCACAGCTCATTGAGGACAAATGGACTGCATGTCTGTACAGCAAATCAGTGAAAATGCAGCTGCCCAATACAAATTCAGTGCCTATTGTTCAAATTCAGTGTTCTAGCACCTCTATAGATGGGTAAATAAATTTCCTAAAACAATATAAATTACCTAAAACAATATAAATTCAGGGTTCTAGCACCTCTGCAGAGTCGTTTATTTGCAAACAAACATTTTAATAAGTCAAATCATAATATTCAGTGTCTATTGCTCAGTGCTCTAGCACTCTGTAGAAGGGCCATCTAAAAAATTCAGTGCTGAAGCCGGATCTATGCATAACTAGATCTTTCAGTTTGCAATGATGCACCCAACCTGCAAAGAAAAGGTCAAAACATCATTGGGTAGAGACGTTGTGGTGAGCAATGCAAAATCATGGAGCCCTTGTATATGCTTTATAAATTAAATATCTGGAATGCCCTTGTATACTTTATCAAACACAGAGCATTCAGATCCTGGTGCCCTGGTGACATGCGAGCGAGCTAGAATAGGGAGGGGAAAAGGGGAAGAAGATTGCGCAACTGGGAGGATGGCTGCCGGCCTGGCGCCCTGGCCGTGGTGCATACGTTTGTGAAGTTGTGATTAGATCACATCGAAATACAGATTGCCAAATAGAATAATCTAGGGTTTGTCCGGTGCTTGGCTTCGCACAGTAGGAAGGCCGGAGAAAGGGTGCTTACCTTAAACAATAACCATATCGCCAGGGGAGCTCGTGCTAAGGGGGATCTCGTACTCCCGATCTCGTGTCGCTGCTTGGGGGAGCTCGCACTGCTGCCGGGGATCTCGCGCCGCCGCTTGGGGGATCTCGTGCCACCGCTTGGGGGAGCTGATGCCGTCGGCGCTGGGGGTGCTCATAGGTGCCCGGCGCTGGGGGACTCGGGTGGCCCAAGCACTGCCGCCGTTGCTGGATCTCAAACGCCGCCTCAAGGGGCTTGGGGCCCTTGCATCCGCCCAAGTGCCGTCGAGGCATGGCACGAGGCCGTGGAGGATAGAGAGAAGCAGCAGCATGTTGACGCCGTGCCCGTGCCGTTGTCGGTTGTCGGTGCGGTCCTCGGAGGTGCCGCGACACCATGGCCCTGAGAAGGAACGACAGGGAGAAGCTATGAGAAGAGAGAGGGAACCTCGACTCAGCTTATCACAGGGACGCCTAATGGTGGCGGCCTTACCTGCGCTTGGCCGTGCTCCGCCGCCGGCTGTCGAGATCTGAGAGGGAGAGAGAGAAAGGGAAGGGGAATGGGGAGACGAATCTGGGAGGTGAGCAGTTGACAGGATAAGGATGGGGAGATTTTTTCTGGCCTCGCGGGCTACATGCGCCTCCCACCTGCGCGACCCCGCGCCCTTCTTTTCGCTCACTCTCTCTTACGCGTGGGCCATGCCCAGGATTGGAGCGCGCCAATCTTGCATTTCGGGGGCGCCGGTTTGGTTCTGGGGTCCACAGGGCATCCCTGACAGTACAACCTTCTTCCGTCTCGGGTTGCTGTGCACGCGAGGGAAGGTCTAGCGTCCGTGACGGGAGGTTCAGAGCCGAGGGGAGTGCTCCGCACCGTGGGGAAAAAACTGGTCTGGGGTAGCCCAGACCCGGCAACATGAAGAAGCCGTCGTCTACCTCTCCCGGTTGGTACCTTGGCATATGGTTCAACAAGATCCCTCTCGTCACTCCCGTCTGGGTCGCCAACCGGGAGAGGCCAATCTTGGAGCCCTATCTAAGTGCAACGCAGCTCCAGATCTCAGTAGATGGCAACCTGTTTGTCATCGTCTCAAACAACGCCACCACCACACAAACACAATCCGTCGTCATCTGGTCCACCCACATAGCAAAAGCCAACAACACGGCAACCTGCAGAGCCATCCTCAAGAACAGTGGAAACCTTGTCATAGAATCATTAGAAAACCCCTCGTCCAATGCCACGGCGATGGTGTGGCTGTGGCAGAGCTTCGACTACCCAACCAACGTGTTGCTCCCCCACGCCAAGATTGGCTGGAACAAGGTCACTGGCCTCAACCGTGTGGGCATCTCATGGAAGAGCCAGATAGACCCAGGCCTCGGCTCCTTCCGCGTTGGGCTGGAGACCAACGCCACCACCAGGAATAACGTCACCATCAGGCGCCGGATCTACCCCTACAAGACCTACTAGTGGTGGTCGCCGGACGCGGCAGGAGGGATGAAGATCCCGGCGCTCAGGGCGCTGCTACACATGAACCCGCAGGCCAGTGGGCTGGTCGTCCCGGAGTACGTCGACAACAGCGAGGAGGAGTACTACATGTACATCTCGCCGGACGAGTCCTCCTCCACCTTCTTCTCCATCGACACGAATGGCTAGGTGAAGATGAACGTGTGGTCACACGCCAACCAGTCATGGTACAGCATCTACGTCTAGCCCGTGGACCCCTGCAGTCCCTACGCCACCTGCGGACCCTTCACCGTCTGCACGGGGAGCTCACGCCCGCCCTACGAGTGCATGGAGAGCTTCTCCCGGACGTCACCCCAGGACTGGGACCTCGGTGATCGGACATGAGGGTGCTCCAGAAACACTACCTTGGACTGCAGTGGTGCCAACACCGGCAGCAGCAGTTCGACGGACGTGTTCCGCCCCATAGCTCGTGTCACGTTGCCCTATGGCCCCCAAAGCAGCCTGCATACTATGACCAGGAGCGAATGCCTGCAAGTCTGCCTTAGCAACTGCTCCTGCACTGCTTACTCCTACCAAGGCACCAAATGCTATGTCTGGCACGGCAAGTTGTTCAGTGTGAACTAGGATGATGGCATCAAGATCAGCTCTGAAGATTCAGTCTACATCGGCCTCGCCGCCAGAGATTTTTCAAGCTTGACCCGAGCCGGTATGACAAGAAAACAACTACCCATTGGAGCCATTACTGCTGCAAGCGTAATCGGTTCTGGGGTGCTGCTAATCGTCATACTGATGATCTCAAGGAAGAAGAGGTTCAAGTACTGGTGTGGTGTGTCATCACCGGCGCCAAGCAGTCAAGCTAGTGTTGGAGTTGCTGTCTTCAGCTACGCCGATTTAGGTCGTGCTACAAGGAATTTCTCAGAGAAGCTGGGAGCAGGAGGCTTTCGTTCCGTATACAAGGGAGTAATAAGTGGCCTCTCTACCATAGAGGTGACAAGGCTTGACGGTGTCCGCTAGGGAGAGAAGCAATTCAGGGTAGAGGTGAGTGCACTTGGACTCATCCAACACATCAATCTGGTCAAATTGGTTGTTTTCTGCTGTCAAGGTGATAAGAGGCTGCTTGTGTATGAACATATGTGCGATGGTTCTCTTGATTCCTGTTAAGTAATCAGCTGCTTCCCTGTATGAACGCGCGGTAGGGATAGGCGCCGAAAGGTTCCCTGCTGTTGCACTGTGGCTGCTGCAGAGGCAAGCACCAAAAGACTCCCATAGCGCACTGTAGCCACAGCAGGGGCAGATGCCAAAGTCAGCCCTACTGTCACATCTAGTCATTGTAACAACATGGCAGCCTGACATATCTGTGTACTAGGATTAGATGGGTAGAGTTGTATATATAGCTTCCCACTGCAACTCAGTAAAGAGAGCGAGTTCAGTTTTGCCATCTCCTCTGCAGAGTTCCGGCCAACGCTGGTGCTTGTATTGTGTGTGTGCTCTGTTCTCCCTCTCTTCGTCTACCTCTAGCCATAGTGTGTGGTCGGCAACGTAGGTGAGTGGTCGGCTCACCCGTTCCGAAGATCCAGGGGCCAACAAGTGGTATCGGAGCCATACAAGCGTCGTCGTCGGACTAACCGTTGACGATGACGGACGGTTTGGAGATGGATGACAGCAGCGGCGTTGCTGTGGCTGTCCAACCATGATAGAAGGTCGTCGTGTGCATAGTGCGGGAGGTCAGCGGCACCAGTTGGCCGACGCTAACTCACACAAACTATGGCGAGTGGTCGGTGACCATGAAGGTCAAGCTTAGAGCCTGACAGCTCTGGAATGCTATTGACAAGAGCACCGACAACAAAGAAGACGACATATCAACATTGGAGGCTATCCTCATTGCTGTGCCAGCGAAGTACAAGGAGCCGTTGGTGGCAAAGAGCTCTACTAAGGAGACGTGGGAGACCATTGCGGCGATGCGCGTCGGTTCCGACCACGCAAAGAAGGCGACGGCCTAGTTGCTAAAGCAGGAGTATGCCAACCTCAAGTTCAAGGATGCTGAATCGGTGGAGGACTTCTCCCTCTGCCTACAGATGCTCATCAGCAAGCTGAGGAGCCACGGTGTCACCATCGATGAAGAAGATGCAGTCTCCATGTACCTCCACTCCATGCCGATGAAGTACATCCAGATCGCTCTTTCTATAGAGACGATGCTGGACTTATCCACCCTCACCATTGAGGATGTGACAGGTCGTCTACGTGCGGTGGATGAGCGCATGGAGCAGGCCACAGTGACAACGAATAGTGGCAAGCTGCTGCTGACAGAGGAGGAGTAGGCTGCCCGAACGAACTCCGAAGAAGCTTTCTCCAACCGCGGTGGCGATGGCAAGCGCCGCGGCAAGGCTTCTTCGGAGAAGAAGAAGAAGAAGAAGAAGGTCAACACCAACGCCTGTCGGCGCTACAGGAAGACAGGCCATTGGACAAAGGAGTACCCAAATCGCAAGCAGGGGAAGAAGACTGAGGCTCATCTGGCGTAGGCTGATGATGATGATGATGAGGCTACTCTTCTGATGGCGACGTTCTACGCACTGCATGACATTGAGACCAAGAAGAGGGGAGAGGTGATGGCGGTGAGAGGGCCTAGCAAGGCTCTGAAGGATGTCCACCTCAACAAACCGCGCGCCCAAGTCCACCTCGAACGTGTGGGTGGCGAGCAGGAGCAACGGTGGTACCTGGACTCCGGCGCCAGCAACTACATGATGGGCTCTAAGGCAGCCTTCTCCGAGCTCGACGATGACATGACCGGTACGGTGAAGTTCGGTGACGGCTCAAGGGTAGCGATCTGAGGGCGTGGCACCATCATCTTTAGGTGCTAGAAAGGCGAGCACCGCACGCTAACAGATGTATATTACATCCCGTAGCTGCGTTCAAGCATCGTCAGCATTGGCTAGCTGGATGAGTGCGGTAGCAAGGTACTGATCAAGGACGGCGTCCTCAGGATCAGGGACCGAGAGCAGCGCCTTCTTGCCAAGGTGAAAAGTTCCTGGAACCGGCTATACCTGTTCGACTTGAAGGTGGAGCAGCCAGTGTGCCTGGCAGCATGGCACACCGAGGAGCCATGGTTGTGGCATGCCCGGTTTGGCCATCTCAGCTTCAACGTGCTCGATCGGCTAGAGAAGATGGTCCAAGGGCTGCCCCCACATTAAGCATGGAGGCGAGCTATGTGACAACTGCCTGGCTAGGAAGCAAAGGAGGCTACCGTTCCTAAAGGCGGCCAAGTATCACGCGGTGAACGCTCTCGAGCTCGTCCACGGCGATCTCTGCGGACCAATCACGCCAGCCACAAACGGTGGTCGGCAGTACTTCCTCCTGCTCGTGGATGATTATAGTCACTATATGTGGCTATAACTCCTAACGAGCAAGGACGAGGCGGTGGAGGTGATCAAGAAGTTCAAGGCACGCGAGGAGGCGAAGAGCGGCAAGAAGCTGCGCGTGCTGCGGACTCATCGGGGCGATGAATTCACTTCGGTGGAGTTCGCTGTGTACTGCATGAATTAGGGTGTGGTGCGACACCACACTACGCCGTACTCGCCACAGCAGAATGGTGTGGTGGAGCAGCAGAACCAGACGGTGGTCGGCATGGTTCGATCCATGATGAAGGCCAAGAGCATGCCGGCAAGGTTCTAGGGTGAGGCGGTGACCACGACGGTGTTCATCCTCAACCACACGCCCACCAAGGCCCTGAAGGGCAAAACACTACTCGAGGCTTGGCATGGATGCAAGCCAAATATGTCCTTCCTCAGGACATTTGGCTACGTCGGCCATGTGAGGAACACCAAGTCTCACCTCGGCAAGCTCAAAGACAAGAGCACACCGATGGTGCTCCTAGGCTACACGGAAGGTACCAAGGCGTACCGACTCTATGACCCATGTGGAGGTAAGGTGCTTGTCTCATGCAACGTCGTGTTCAACGAGAAGGCGGCCTAGGACTGGGACAGTCCAGGCATGGGGAAAGCTGGCGGCTTCACCAGCACCTTCGTCGTCGAACACTTGGTCATCCATGGTGGTGGAGATGCTGGAGAGGAGGTGTCGACCACTCCAGCAACAGAGTCGAGCACTCCTAGGGCGGTGCCGAGCACTTTGGGATGGGTGTCGAGCACTTTAGGAGTGGTGCCGAGCGGTCCTGTAGTGGGGCAGACCACTCTAGGACGGGTGCCGAGTGCTCCTGTAGCGGAGCCATAAAGTCTTGCAGTGGTGCCGACCACTCCAAGACTGGTGCCGAGCACTCCTGCAGTGATGTCGACCACTCTAGGAGTGGTGACGAGCAGTCCAGGAGTAGTCCCGAACACTACAGCTGGGGTGCCAAGCACTCTAGGTGATGTGTTGATCACTCCAGCGGAACAGGGAACTCCATCGACGCCGATTGAGTTCGCCTCACCTCCAAGCGACATCACTGAGTTTGTGGATGCCTTCCACGACGGTTAGGAGGTGCGGTTCCGCAGGTTGGACGACATCATCGGCGGCATAGGATCCTTAGGGCTGGCTGGTTGGCTGCTCAATGACCCAGAGCTACTTCTTATCAGTGCAGAGGAACCGCCCACGTTCACGCTGGCCGAGCGTGATACAAATTTGCGACGGGCGATGCTGGAGGAGATGAAGGCGATCGAGAAAAATGAGACTTAAGAGCTCATCGATCCACCTCCAAGATGTCGTCCGATCGCCCCTAGCGGGATGAGCGCAGCGCCATTATCAAGCACAAGGAGCGCCTTGTCGCTCGAGGCTTTGTCCAGTGCGCATGGAAGTCTTTGTGCCGGTAGCGCGCATGGAGTCTGTCCGACTGCTTCTGGCTTTGGCAGCAGTGAAGGACTGGCGTGTCCATCATCTAGACGTAAAATCGGCCTTCCTTAATGGTGAGCTGGCGAAGACGGTCTTCATCAGACAACCTTTGGGTTTTGCTATCAAGGGAGCAAAGCACAGGGTGCTCCGACTGCGCAAGGCGCTCTACAAGCTGCGGCAGGCCCCGCGAGCGTGGAACGCCAAGCTTGATGCCAGGCTGGGCGAGCTTGGGTTCACGCAGTGCGTAACCGAGCACGTGCTCTACACGTGGCTATGGGGGAAGGAGCAGCTCATCGTCGACATGTATGTGGATGACTTGATCGTCACCGGCACGCGTGTAGAGAACATCGATAGCTTCAAGCGCGAGATGGCAGCTCGTTTTCGAATGAGCGATCTCAGCGTGCTCTCCTACTACCTCGGCATCGAGGTGAGACAGGGGAAGGAGGCGCTCACGCTTGGTCAGAGCGCGTACACCTCAAAGCTATTGGAGCGGAGCGGCATGGATGAGTGCAAGCCGTGCGTGACTCCAATAGAGGAGCGACTGAAGCTGACGAAGGCCAGTACCACGGTGAAGGTAGATGCAACAATCTACCGGAGCATCATCGGCGGTCTACGCTACCTAGTCCACACGAGGTCGGACATTGCGTTCATCATGGGCTACGTCAGCCTCTTCATGGAGGATCCCCAAGAAGATCACTGGGCTGTAGTAAAGCGGCTGCTGCGCTACGTCAAGGGGATAGTGGATCATGGGATCGTCTTCCCCAAGACGGGCGAAAGTGGGTTGTAGCTCACTGTGTTCAGCGATGCAGACATGGCTAGGGACATCGACGGACGGTGGAGCACCTCTGGCGTGCTCGTCTTCCCCGGATCGGCTCCAATCTCATGGTTGTCGCTGAAACAGAAGGTGATGGTGCTGTCCACGTGCGAGGCAGAGTACGTGGCGGCGGTCATAGCGGCGTGCCAAGCTATATGGCTGCGCCGGCTGCTGGGCGAGCTGGCCGGTGTGGAAGCTCATCCACCAGTACTGATGGTAGACAACCAGCCCGCCATCGCCCTCGCGAAGAATCCAATTCTCTATGACCGAAGCAAGCACATCGACGTCAAGTTCCACTTTCTTAGGGATTGTGTCAATAGAGGGCAAATCGTCATCGAGTTCGTCGAAACTGGTCGGCAACTCGTGGACGTTCTCACCAAGCCACTCGACTGTCTTCGGTTCACGGAGTTGAAGAAGATTGGCATGGTGGAGGTTCGAGGGGTTAGCAGCAGAATTAGGGGAAGAATTGTTAAGTAATCTGCTGCTTCCATGTATGAACACGTGGCAGGGACAGGCGCCGAAAAGCTCCCCTGCCGCACTGTAGCCACAGCAGGGGCAGGCGCCAAAGTCAGTCCTGCTGTCATATCTAGTCACTGTAGCAATATGGCAGCCTGACATGTCTGTGTACTAAGATTAGATGGGTAGAGTTGTATATATAGATTCCCACTGCAACTCAGTAAAGAGAGCGAGTTCAGTTTTGCCATCTCCTCTGCAGAACTCCGGCCAACGCTGATACTTGTGCTGTGTGTGTGCGCTATGTTCTCTCTCCCTTTTTATATCTCTAGCCATAGTGTGTGGTCGGCAACGTAGGTGAATGATCAGCTCACCCATTTCAAAGATCCAGGGGCCAACAATTCCCATCTCTTCCGAAGGAATGGTGCTGCGGCTGTCCTAGACTGGAGCACCAGACATCAGATAGCTATTGGGTTGCTAGAGGATTGTCCTACCTGCATCAGAGTTGTCGGGAATGCATCGTACATTGTGACATTAGAAAACATACTTCTCGATGAATCCTTTGTACCTAAAATTGCAGACTTTGGGTTGGCGTCGGTCATAGGTAGGGATTTTAGCCGGATTCTAACTACATTCAACCTGTTCGTTTGGCTGTGGTTTGTCGTAAATGATCGTAAATTTCTAGCCGGAACAGTATTTTTCTCTTACACAAATCAGTCAGCAGTACTTCTTCACGAACTAGCAACAATACGAACCAGCCAACCGAACAGGCTGATTTAAAGGAACTATGGGGTATCTTACCCCTGAGTGGCTCAGCGGGGTTCCTATCACGTCAAAAGTTGATGTTTATAGCTTTGGCACGGTACCGATGGAAATCATATCAGGAAGAAGGAATGCATCTGTGGTATCCAACACTACCAGCATGGACCATGTTTCTTATTTCCCTGTGCGTGCCATGAGCCAGCTTCATGAGGGAGATATGCAGAGCTTGGTGGATCCAAATTTACATGGAGACTTCAGCTTGGAGGAGGCTGAGAAGCATGCTGGTCTATCCAGGACAATGAGTCTGACCGGCCAACAATGGGTGAAGTAGTTCGAGTTCTTGAGGGTCTACAGGACCTTGATATTCCTCCCATGCCAAGACTGCTTGCGGCTATTACAGAATGCTCCAGTGTGGCTGCAATGTAATAATTCTAAATAGTTCTAAAGTTGAAGCTACTTTATTTATTTCAGCAAATTATGAAGTCCTGGTGTGGAGCCTGTGACTGCCCAAAATATTAAATAAATAATTTCTTTCTTGCACCTTGGAATTTTTTGATCTTTTACGGGATATTCAAGACATTAATTTAATGCATAAACTAAAATATTAATATATAGCTCAACAAGGCACAAATATGCCAACTAAGTGCCAAACACTAATGGTTATCTGAACTAACGAGATCTCTATTTACAATTTCCATTACAAAAGTAACTCCTTGATATATCGTCTAGTGAGTTGGGAGTGCATCCAAAGTGCATTTACATCGTGTTTAGTGGCACTTGCGATCATGTTGGCTGCAGATTCTCTTATTATTCTTGGTGGTTGCCGCCACCTAGATGGCTTGGAGCAGCGGTGATCGTTGAGCGGAGAGTGGTGATTGTTTCCAGCTCTGATCGGTGATTTGTGAGGGGTTCTTGTACCTATTCCCCGTGGAAGCCACGATAGCTAACTCTAAGTAAATTGCGCGTGACTTGTGTACCTTTATTTGTGGTTGTTTCTTACGGCGTTACAGCGTCCTTGCGTAGGGCTAGGCGTCTAATGCCTATTAGCGTCTAGGATTGGGGGTGGGTTTTTTTTCAAGTGACAAAAAGATTGGGAGGTGGATTTGCGAGTCGTTGGAGATGAGTTTTTTTAGGGGGAAAAACTTCCTCGTCTGTCCCACGTCCAAAGCACAGGTCTGTGACCGGCTCATCTCATAAAGCTACGTGGCCTGTTCGCTGGTTGGTTTCTGGGCTGGTTTGGGCTGGCTGGTACTGGTTTATTGTAAGAGGAAAACACTGTTGGCTAGCTGATTTGGATTGGTTGAAACCAACAAGCGAACAGGCCGACGGACCGGCGGCTGTTTAGCCACCGCAAATCGAGTTTTTTTTTCAATCTTGCTAAAATTGGGAAACTCTTTTAGATCAAAGCGAATGTGTTGGGGAACCAATTTTCTGAATCAGAAAATACCTTTTTTACAGCTGGGACCGGAATAAATCGGTGACGAGTCTTGGGAATGCGTTTCTAGAGCACGGAGAAATGTTCGTGACCATCTTCCCGCCACGTGGCGGTGGCGCTGCCCGTGCTCTTCCTTCCACACTCTCCTCGAGCGGTTCGGTTCGGCTGGAGCATTTTCCTTCTGACACTGACAAGTGGGTCCTGACTCGCGTGCAATGCTGCCGCCACCGTCTCTCCTCCTGCTCCGCTCCGGCGCGCCGCCCAGCGCACTCCCCCTGCAGGGGCGGCGGCGGCGGAGTCCCACGCCAGTGCGGGCGTCATGGCAGGAGCTGGCGGGCGTGTTGGTGTTCTCCGCCATCCCCTTCACCGCCGTCAAGGCCCTCGCCAACAGCCCCCTGGGCGCCCGCCTCCGCCGCCGCCTCGAGGACAGGAAGGCCGCCGCAGCTGCCGAGGCCGACGCTCTCCGCGCTGCCGCGCGCGGCGCCCGTAACAACAGGTGCAGTCCGTCCTATTTGCTTCATTAGAAAGGGAAAACAGCATTTGATTTGTCTGAGCTGTAGCTGAGTGGCAACGATTGCAGCTTTTGGTACGGCGGAGATCGGCCGCGGTGGCTTGGTCCCGTGCCTTACGAATACCCTGAGCATTTAACCGGAGAGTACCCTGGAGATTATGGGTTCGATATTGCAGGTCTGGGCAGGGATCCCGTTGCTTTCGCAAACTACTTTAAGTATGTCACCGTTGTTCCTTTCCTTCGCATCAGTTACTTATACTGTCTTTTCTTCCCCTTCCCCTTATTATACTGTCTTCTTTTCTTCCAGTTAATTATACCGTCTTCTTTAAGTACTAACTAGCAGTGGAACAATAGCTTGTTTATCTTCTTCAGGTAGTTTTAGGGTGCTCCTAGTACCAAAGTAAAGTATTCCTTACATTAATTGGCAGAACTATACCATCTTTTTCAGTACCCGCCTGTTGTCGTTGACTCGTTGTTTAACTTACAGGCAATATATTGTTGTGTTTGTCCCTATCCTGAAACGATTGAATATTTGGCAGTCCTTAAGGGCTACTTTTGCGTTGCACAGGCTACTTTTGAAGGGCGGGCCTGGTGCAAGCGGTAGGGTCTTACCGCCTGTGACCGGAAGGTCCCGGGTTCAAGTCGCGGTCTCCTCGCATTGCACAGGCGAGGGTAAGGCTTGCCACTGACACCCTTCCCCAGACCCCGCACAGAGCAGGAGCTCTCTGCACTGGGTACGCCCCTTTTAAGGGCTACTTTTGCTTCTGAAATCATGATGTGAACCTTTTTCCATTGGAGCTTGTTAATCCCTTTGATTTCTCTGCACCATTCATATTTTCCAGGTTCTGACCAACAATGATTACTGCTTTTCACAGCTTCATGAAATCAATTATGTTTCTGAAATTGTGATATAGACTTTCTTCACTTGTGCTAGCTTTGTAAGTGCTTTGCGTTTCTCTCTACTTTCCTAGTTCTGACTTCTGTCCAACAATATTACCTTGCAGCTTCGAGATCTTACATTGTCGGTGGGCCATGCTTGCTGCTCTCGGTGTTGTTATTCCTGAGCTATTAGATCTATTTGGGTTAGTGCATTTTGTTGAGCCTGTCTGGTGGAAAGTTGGTTATGCAAAACTTCAGGTACAATGCTGGTGTTCATGTTTTTCAATTTCAAATTTGTGTAGAACAAATTGATAATTCCTAGAATTGAATTGTACAAACCTGCAGTTTTTAAGATTAAATCTGGCATGTTACAATCATAAGTGGTAGGGTTCTCTGTCATTTGCTTTTGCATGATTGATCCATTCTATTTGCTAGGCAAATAGATGTTCAGCATCTGATGGCTAGTTTTCATTTCTCTCTGATGAATCATCTGCATTGCTGCAAATTCCAGAGCTGGAAAAGAACCGGCCTGTTGCCCTCTAATCCTCTATGCAATGCATGGTGGCACGTCCTGGCAAAACTAAAATCTCAAAATGCTGGCACATCAGCCATTTTACTTGTATTGGGAGATGGAACAGTAGCGGCCGATGAATACACATGCATGCTCTACTATCAAAATCAGGATTTTATTTATAGTTGATGCACTATTATTTTGCTGTGTTGTTTCACAGTGGCACCTAGAACTTTTTAGATAAAGAGTGGCACCTAAAACTGTCATGAGAATCAAACTTAGGAATCTTAACGGAAACTGAGAAGACAGATTTGAAGGTAAAATTTTATCAAATCTGCAATAAAGAGCAAAGGAAATTACTTAGCAAAACTGTTCAAATAACGTTTCATTTTATATTCTTATCTTTAAAATGTTATTGAGTGGACCGTAAAATTGTGTCAATATAGCATGTACTCCAGCTCCGCTACATCTGTAATGTTTACAGAAATTTTGTAAGGAAAACTATACTATTTTTTATATTTATAAAATATATATTCTCAACATTGTCCTTTTTGTCTGGTATTTTCCGTTTAACTGTTGGCTCAATTATACAGGGTGATACCCTTGATTACCTTGGGATTCCTGGATTCCGAATTGCTGGTGGTCAAGGTGTCATTGTAATTGCTATCTGCCAAGCCCTCTTGATGGTAATACTGTCCTTTGTAACAACCCCCCCCCCCCCCCCCCCCCCCTCTGTACATAGTGATTCATTTGTTGCTGATGCCTAAACAATTTGAGAACATAAAGACCTGCTCCATGGAAATTCATTGACCTTGTAAGGTACTCCCTCCATTTCACTCTGTCCATGGCCTTGGGAGAATATGTCCAATTTTCATCATCAGTATAGTTATTGCAATATTTGTACTCCATAATCCTAAATAAGTACTTTGAAAGATGAGAAGTGGTTGTATCAATGTTATAAAATAGAGGTATGTATGAATATTCATCGTACAGTTATTTTTTTCTTGGAACTCATACTTACTTGGTTAGGCAATCACCATAGAGTAAAACAAAGGGAGTACCATGCATTTTCTTTTAAAAAAAATGCTTGCAAACACTTTGGAAACATAGACATTCACTTCACAAAGATTCTTCGTCTTTTAAGAATATTCCATTGTCGCATGATTCCCTTGTTATCCCTTGCTTCAAATGATTAAGTATTGCACTAACAAGATTATCTTGACACTATTTGTCAGGTTGGACCTGAATATGCGAGGTATTGTGGGATCGAGGCACTAGAACCGTTGGGAATATATCTTCCTGGTGACATAAACTACCCAGGAGGAGCACTTTTTGATCCCTTGGGCCTGTCCAAGGATCCCGTGGCATTTGAGGATCTCAAGGTGAAAGAAATCAAGAACGGTCGCCTGGCGATGGTAGCATGGTTAGGATTCTACATCCAGGCGGCTGTGACTGGCAAGGGCCCTGTACAGAACCTGGTTGAACACCTGTCCGACCCACTCCATAATAACATCTTGTCCTCCTTCCACTAAAAGAAAATTTGCCAGAGTGGCACGAATCAGAACAACGCGTGTGTATATTGTATAGCATCTACAGTTTTACACTATGGCCGCGTTCGGCTGGCTGGCCAGCGCTCTCACAGTGGCACTGTTCACGCGAACCGTGTTTTCAGACAGAACGATATTTTTCCCTCACAGCAATCAGTCGGAACAGTATTTTGGCTTATTTTTCAGTCCTGCCGAACAAGCCCAATGGGTTTGGAAAATTGGCTACTATAGTTATTTAAATAGATAGAAGGGCGGGCCTAGTGCAAGCGGTAGAGTCTTACCGTCGGTGACCGGAAGTAAGCCTGGGCAAAATACCCGATACCCATTACCCGTACCCGAATTACCCGAACCCGGATCCGAATTACCCGAACCCGAGGTATCCGATCCCAAATTCGGATAGCGATTTTGATTACCCGAAATTAGTTTGGGTAATTCGGGTAATATCCCCCGGTACCCAAACTACCTGAACTACCCAAAGATTTGTTTTGTCTTTATATTTATCATGTGTTGTTAGCTGAACCATTTAACTTATCACTTTATTAGAATATAATTCTCTCTATTTGAATGAGTGACTGTAATATATTATTCTCTACAAATTGCTATTGAAATTCTATACAAATTGCTGCTGAAATTATATATAGATCGCTACTGAAATTTAGTGTAGTTTGTTGTTTTCTGTAAATTTGGGTATATCGGGTAATACCCGAACCCGAACCCGAATTATCGGGTACCTGAATTTGCGGGTAGTGTTTTTTCGGGGGTAATATCGGGTAGCAATTTTTATTACCCGAATTTTGAATTACCCAAATTACCCGACCCAAAAAAATCGGGTAACCCGAACGCCCAGGCTTAACCGGAAGGTCCCAGGTTCGAGTCGCGATTTCCTCGCATTACACAGGCGAGGGTAAAGCTTGTCACTAACATCATTTTTCAGATCACACACAGAGCGGGAGCTTTCTGCACTAGGTATGTCCTTTTTTTTTATAGTTACTTAGATAGATATTCGTATTTAACAGTGGTTAGTGATCTATGTACAGTTGGATTATTACAGTTTGGTAGTGCGTCTTCGGAGTGCCTTACATGCTGCAATGGATTTTCTGGATCCAATCCAATGATTATGATTAAACGACAAGAGTCCCTCTGTTCCTAATTTTCAGCCTGTTCGTTTGGCTGGGCTTGTTCGTTGCTGGTTTGTGAAGAAGTATTGCTGGTTGATTTGGTATGAGAGAAAAATACTGTTCCGGTTGAAAATTCACGATCGTTTACGACAAGCACAAGCCAACCGAACAGGCTGTTTACTTGAAGATTTGAATTTCTTGATGTTGACCAACAATAAGTTTCCTGCCTTCGTTTGTTTTTACCACGACGTCACGCGCGCCTCTCCCTTGGGTTTTCCTTTTCGCAAATTCTATTAAGCGACGGGTCATGCGTCTCCCTCTGCCTCCCGCGCTCTTCCTCCTGCTCGCGCCCGCGCCCAACCGAGTGCACGCCGGAAACGAAGAAGAAGATGGTGGCAGAGTGGCGGGTTTAGGGTTCCATTCCCTGGCGGGCTTAGAGGGGGGTTTGCGGAACGGCGGCCGTGACACAACGGTGGAGGCGGGCGAGACAGCGGCGGGGCGGGGCGGAGCGGGTGTCGCGATGGAGCTTGCAGGCGCCCTAGGATTAGGGTGGGCGGGGTCCAGGGGCGCGCGCGGGAGGTGGGTGGCGCAGCAAGGCGGCTCGCGTGCCGGTCGCCAGTGGTGGGGGCGGGGGCGAGGGTGGGCAAGGACGAGGACGGTGGAGGCACGTCGAGGCTGAGGTTAGGGGAGGGTGGGGTCCAGGGGCGGAGGTGGAAGGCGGGCGGCGAGGCAGCCACTGGCCGGCGACGATGGTGGAGGAGGCGGCGAAGGGGCAAGGACGAGCGCGAGTACGAGGAGGAAGACAAGTGTGAGCGCGAGCGCGGGGAGGAACCGCTTCGCGCACTCTCTATTTATCTCTGTCCTTTCCTTTTTCTGGCTAGCTTTATCTTGGCTTGTCCGTGTGAGCATTAGTGTACGATAAAAATACAATGTCAAGAATAAAAAAAACTCTGAATTTTAAAAGAAAATAACCATAGCACTTGACCGTATCAGCATAAGAGCATTATTTCTATATACGGTCCGGACGAACGCGCAGGCGCCCGTGTTGCTGCAGTCTGTTTCTGCGCCTCACGCTGCTGCTCACAGGAACGCCCTCACTTCGTGCCTCTGTCCGGATGCCCACGCCCCATCCGCTTTCCGCGCGCGCCCCTCCGCTTGCCACACCCGCATGGCGCGCGGGTACCGCCTGTGTCCCTACCGCCATCGCCCTCCACTTCTCGCGCCCGCTGCTAAGCAGTGCTCCATCTTTCCGCCCTCCCCCATGCGCATGCACGGCACCCAAGAAGCTGCAGCAGGCAGTTGTGGCAGGGTGGGTCACATTGCAACATGTGTAATATACCGATCTACTTTTGAAACATTCAAATAAAACACTTGCAACATACGTATGAAACACTTGCAACATGCGTCTGAAACACTCGCAAAACACTTGGAAATTCTTAAAAAACCATTGCAAACATATGTAACATCCAGATAAAACACTTGCAACATACGTGTAAAATATATGCAACACCCAGGTGAAACACTAACAAAATGAAACACTTGCAACATCCAGATAAAATATTTGGAACAAACGCTTGAAACATACGTGTATAGCCATTGCATCATGTGCAACATCCAAATGAAACACTTGCAACATCCAGATGAAACATCTGACATACTTGAAACACAAGCTTACAACATGTGTTGTGCAATGTCACCTTGCTGCTTGGACGAGGTACCCGAGCAGCATGGGCACGCTGACGAAGGAGAGCGCCGCAACGACCAGGAGCTTCCACACGCCGAGGTCGACGTCCCCGCCAGGGAGGTCCGCGTTGATGAGTGCCCGGAGGAAGTCATCGTTGTCATCCCCCGTGCCGCGAAGACGTCTGACTCGTCGACCACGCCGACGTTGACGAGGTTCTGTACAAGGAGTGGGCGCGGCGCGGCGGTAGACACGGTGCGCAGCGGTGAGGCGGAGTGAGGCGGGCGTCGACGAGGTTCTGTAGGAGGAGTGGACGTGGCGTGGTGGCAGAAGTAGCGTGCATCGGCGAGGTGGAGTGGGGCGAGCGACCGATACGGTGAAGCCGCGACGAGCGTAAGCGAATGGGGATTTTCTGTCGATGGCGATTCTGTCATGGGGTAGAGATGGGGGAAAGAGCATAGAAGGAAGCAGGCCGATTGCCTAATAGGTCCGGTCGCTGTGCAGGCCTAGGAATAGGGCCATCCGGATGCACACGCCCGGGCGGACGCTCTAATCGTAGCATTACCATTCTATAAGCCTAATATTGTAATATGTATACCTTTTTGTGTGAAAATGACATTACTCGTTTATATTTGAACATGATGATGTAACGATTCTTATCCACAAAATACTAAAAGAAAATTAATAACTTTCAAAAAGTTTGTAACGAAGTGTAATCGTGGATCTCGTCATAAACGAGGCTACGTCGCCAAGAGAACCATGATGGTCTTGTTCAAGATTAATTTGTTGGACCACAAATAGTACTTCCATTTCGGTTTGAATTTGCTTCCTAAAAAGTACGGTAACGCATATTTTTAGCGGGAGAAGTCAGATTTGTCTACTCTACTAGTGAACACTTTATCCGTTTAGCCCTTTGAAATAAAAAATTACACTTGATTCACTCCCCTGAAGTATTCCAATTGATCCAATCTACCGTTAATGCGTTTTGTCTTTTTTTTTTCTGTTTCTCTCTATACACAAGTTCAATATTTATGTGGTGGTAGAGGGACATGATGCGCTATGTCAGAAAATTATATAAACACTTTTATGGTTACTTTTCATGTAATTTGTAAGGTAAAATTAGCATTAGATTCTCACATTCTTTTACAAATAATTATGAAAATCTCAATCTATTTTTCAACATATGACATTATGTATTAACTCTGAATCTACAACTCAATTTATATATATGTAGTAACAAAAAAAATTCACATTAAGATAGAGTGGAATAATTGAAAAGTACAGGGGAGCAAACTGAGCCAGGCTCAAACAGATGGATCTATCACGTTTTAAAACACTTATTTTCTGTCTTAAGAGCATTTCCAGGATCTTTACTAAATGCTAGAATAGAGATTTTGGTGAAAAACTACCCTCCAACAGCTTTTCTAAATGGTCATCCAAATATAGCCATCTTCTATTTCAGATTTTTCGCTAGCCAAAAATAGAAGACGAGAATGGCTTTCTAGAGTGCACATGAGATATGGAAAAATTGTTGAAGAGTGAAAAGATATAGAAAGTGATTTTTTATGCAAATGGCTCTCCAAATGATGATTTAGAGAGTGAGATTTAGAAAGGCTCTTAAAGATGCTCTAAGGCTCCGTTTAGCATAGGTCAGCTTGACTCGTCGAATAACTTTTCTGCTTAACAAATATCTTTACTCGTGAAGTAAAAACTATTTTGATAAACCGTTTGACAAAACAACTTTATATAGGAAGAAAGAGAATGAATTGCCCCACCAAAGCGAATTGAAGTTGAAAAATGCAACCATATTTATTTTCATTATATACTAATCTTTTATGAGAGCATATTCAGCTCGCTTGAGAAAGGGTTTTTATTGGTACCATTATAATTTTACAAGTTTAGAGAAATACCATTGTTGTTCGACTATTTGGAAACATGCCATTATAATTCTTTTTTAGCTTGAATTGTGCCATTTTCTACGTATTTGACAGCGTTGGGCTCAAGCACAGGCGACTAAAGGCTAGTGTATTCACGTATGTTCCAAAATACCCATAATGCTTCTCTCTCCCTGCACTCGCTGACGTGTGGGCCCCACATGCCAGCTTCTCCTTCAACCTCGCGCTGCGGTACTCCTAGACATAATCCGCACCGGACGAGGGCAGCCGTTTCCACATCGTCGCCTCGTTTGTCGGAACTGCGGCGAACACGTGTCGTCGCCGCCTCTGTTTTTCTAGTCGCCGTGCTCGCTCTCGTCGATGGCCTGCTTCAGAGCTCCCCCGGTCAAATCTCGGCGACGAGGCAAAGGAAGGCCGCCGGCGCGGCGAGGAGGAGGAGCGCGTGCGCCTGGAGGTCTACCCCTCCATGGCCATGTGACACGGCCGAGGTGGAGCCGTTGCGACGCCTCGCGAGTAGCGACGGATGCAGCCACGTCCGAGGCTTGCTTCTGGATCTGCATCACTGCGCATGCCCTCGACCTGCAACAGGCCCATGCCCTTGGCGGCGAGGCGCATGTGGGACCTCCGCCCGCCATGGCGGTGCGCGAGCTCTTTCTCGCCATGGCGCCAATGACCAAACCCACCAGCACGGGCGCGCGCCGCCTATGCAGGTGAGGAAGGCAAGGAGGCAGGCGAGCGCGAAGCTGAGCCGTAGGGAAGGAGAGGAAGGCAAGAAGGAGGAATGCGAGCGCTGCATGATGACCACCACCAGCATGTGCGCCAGAGCCACCATTGGTAAGAGAAGGAGAGAAGAGAAGGGGATGACAAGTGGGGCCTACACGTCAATGAGTAGAAAGAGGGGAGTAGCTAAGGGCAATATCATCCGTATAGAAATACCTATACGGTCCCGTGCACCTACAGGTGGGTCTAAGTCCAACCCAACCGTAAACCGAGGCGTATTTCAAAGAATTATAATAGTACGTTTCAAAATAGGTAAACAGTAACGCTAGTTCTCCAAACTTGGAAAATTGGTATGGATAAAAAAGAAACTTTGACAAATTGTGCCAAATGCGCGTGCAGACACATTTTCGCATTAAACGGGTCACCACGCAGTTTCCGCTTGTGCAAGACATTTCCGCTCCTCCTCGTCGTCTCCTCGCCCGCCTGCCCTGTCCCTCTTCTATTTGGTTTTCCCTGTTGTTTCGTTGCTGCCTGCCTCCTGCCGTTACGAACGAGCGTGTCAGGGTTTTTCCTTGGCCAGCCGGCGGCGGGGGTGGCGGCTGCTGGACCTCCATCCACCTCCCACGCCAGCTTGTTCGTCCTGGCTGCTGCGCCCGCGTCCCGGGCCACCGTCACAGGGCATCTGCCGTCCTCGCAAGTCGCAAGCGAAGGTATTCCCACGCCGCGGTTCGTCGCCGACCGTGGCGATTCGCGTTCCCTTCCTCGAAGAATTCCTGCGGAGGCAATTCGCGTTTCGTCTCGGGGGAAAAGGGTGGGGGTCAGGCGGTTGTCCTGGGGGAGGGACGGAGGGTAGTAGTATGGGGGGTGGCGGATTGCGTTGGGGACTAGTTTTCTTTCTCGTAGATGGGCTTTGCTGCTGCGACCGGATCCGTGGTTGGAGTCTTCTGCAGTCCGAATTCCCCAAATCAGGATTAGCTTATGCCCGCCTATTTTTCCGTTGAATTTGCTGCGAGTCCCGTGTGGCGTACCCGTATTTTGTATTGGTTTGCGTTGCTGAAAGCTTCCCTTCCCATCTGTACGGAGTTCACCGTGGAGTCGTGCTTGCAAGTATGATGGAGAATAAAACTTCCTGTATTTTGATCTCTGTTAGCAGTTAGCATGTGTTCTGATAGAATAAATCAATTGCATGCTGGTCATTATGTTTGATATATGTTGTATGACATATTAGCTACCTAACGATCACAAAGGAACCTTGAATTTGATCATGTATGTGGAAGAGGGTGCATCAATCTATATGAGAGCATAGGTACATGACCATGGAGACAAATCATTCACAGGACATGGATGAAAACTACAAAACTACATCACCAGTGTACAATTTTTTGTTGCAGTATGATGTAATCTGCTGTGCTAACTCAGCCTTTATTACACTCATTTAGCATATGAGATAATTGTTCCAAATCAGGAATCAGTATGTTGTCACCGTTGGCTGTGCTAAGAATATCTTAGCATATGCTGCCCTGAGGAACCAGGGCTTTGGACATCTGTGCTAGTATCCTCTCTATGTTTTTTTTCCCAAACCCATCATTCTGCAAATTTCTCAATTTTTACAATTTATATTAAGGTAAGTGTAATGAACACCACATTTATGGTCGTGTCTTGTTTGGTCTGTTAAATTATTTTAGGTGGGATTTGTTAAATTTCTGAGATGGCAGAATGTCGGATACAAGACTGGAAGCGCACTTCAGCTCCAGAATCAGTTTCTAGACATGAAGCATCAATACCAAGAATAAGGCAAAGGTAAAACTGATGATAACATATCATTTCTTTTTCTAGTATTTTGAGCTATAGAAACTTCTGTTGCATTACCTCGAGGACATTAGAATCCCGAATTGTGATTTGAGCCCTATGATTTATCCCGTGGAGATAAATTGAGTGAGGTTCTGCTTGTAAAAGAACCAATGAACTATATCTGTTACCAAAACAATTTCCTTTTAACTGTTGATGGCAACAATCATCTGCTGAGTGTGACTCATTTCCCCTATCTCATTACCAGAAACATTTTTGGTCTATTAGCTCAGCGGGAGGTCTCACCTCGAACAAAAAACCAAGCAAAAAATCTTTGGACCAAACCTCCAAGACGTGATGCTTGTCCTGTTGAATTAAAATTTTGGGGCACCGATGCTCGGCATGATCTCCTTTCTTGGTAAGTGACCCTTTTTCTTACCAAATCAAGATGCATATTTACGAGTTGTTTTTATAAAGGCTTAAACTGTTTGCTTTACTTCTAATCGATTTTGTCATCCTTTTTTGACCCTCTTTTTACCCTCTTTTTACAGGGCTGAATCAGAGTTCTTGCGTTGGTGGATTCCCAAATATTGCCCTCTTCTGCCTTCTTCGAAGGCAACTATTGCAGCTGCATTTAGTCCAGATGGGAGAGTACTTGCATCCACACAGTAGGTTAATTAACTTGCTGAATTATGATCTATAAATACCAAAGAACATTTAGACTAACTTCGCTTTATCCCCAGTGGTGACCATACTGTCAAAATAATTGATTGCCAAACTGGGAAATGCTTGAATGTACTGTTTGGACATCAGCGCACTCCATGGGTGGTACGTGACGTAATTCTTATTGTATTTTGTTTCCTTATGTGCTTAAACCACTTCTAAATAGATACACAAATAGTAATTTGTTCGTAATGTTTTCTAGTGATCAACAGTTTAAACAATACTAGTTTGTCATCTATGTTTTTATGCTGCATATTTTCTAAATTTATATTTTTAAAACAGACATAAGTGTCTCAGATCTGATGTATATATTAAGGAAAACAATACATTTTGACAAACAATGACCAATAGTTATAAAAAATGTGCAAAGGGGCCCTTTGAGGTCGTCGTCTTCCTCCAAAAACGCACTGCTTGTTGGAAATTGAAACACACACCATTTGCTGGAGATTGAAAAACACACTGCATATTTTCCATTTCACAACAAACTTACTAGATCAGGGAAGCATTATAAAGAGAAACTAGAGATTTGTTTCTCAATTTGAAAAGTATCATTTGTCACAGACCTATCATTCTGAGTATCTATGTATTAAGGTGGTTTTCTGTTGCAGGTTAGATTCCATCCTCAGCGTTCTGATATTCTTGCTAGTGGAAGTTTGGATTGTGAAGTTCGTCTTTGGGATGCTAAAACATCTCGCTGCACTGCAGTACTGCCCTTCTGTAATCATCCTTGACAAGCCAATTGCCATAGATAACTTTTTCCCTATTTATGGGTATTTCTAAAGTAACACGCTTTAATTTTTATTAACATTTGTTTCACAGATAGGCCAATTGCATCAATTGCATTTCATGCAACAGGGGAGCTTCTGGCAGTTGCATCAGGTCACAAAGTGAGAACTGTGTGTTGAATTTACTATTGTATCTATATTTACTTGTTTCACCATTAATTGTTAAAATGATATATACTAATGTACAAACTATAAACACATTTTTCAGTTGTTTATATGGGACTGTAATAACCGATTTGAAACTTTGGAACCTCCAATCATACTAAAAACCCGCCGTTCACTGAGAGCTGTGCAGTTTCACCCCCATGGTGCGCCATATCTACTTACAGCAGAGGTCAATTTTTGTGTCCGCTACATCCAAACTTTTCCTAGTCTAATTGGTTGTGATGAAACTCATGGGTAGGTCCATTTACAGGTTCACAACCTTGATTCTGAAGATTCAACGATGACCCCTGCACTTCTGAGCAATTATTCCTTCAGAGACACACCTCTCCTTGGTGGTTCTGGGGTAGATAACTTGATTAGTGAACTATCGTACATGCATAATTTTGAGCAGGTTGATGCTTCATCATCAGTTCCAGTCACTACTGGCAGTTTCGATGGGTCAAGGAAACATGATACCGCAGGCCATCATCTGATGACCTCAGTACCTGGTATTGGGAGTTCCCTTCTGGGTACTCATACTGCTGAAGCTGAAGCTCCTGCTATCTCATTAAGTGTTGGGGGAGAACAAACTACGTCTCTGCTTGGTGGTGGCACTGAATTACCTTGTACGGTGAAGCTAAGAATATGGCGTCACAACATGAAGAATCCATTTATCGCATTAGGGCCTGAGGCATGCCTCTTGACAATTCCTCATGCTGTACTTTGCAGGTGCCCAATGTTCCTTCTTTTCCCCTAAATGTTCCTGTGCATCACAACTAACTAGATCTTTTGATGTCGCTTCTTAATGTATAACGTATTTGATGCACTAGACACAAAAGGCTGATTCTTTACTCTTTTTCATGCTAATTCTGAACTGCTACATACTGTTGTTGGCAATCAACTTCTATATGTTTGGTTACGCCAGAAAACAGTAACAGCTACAATTTGTATCATTTGGCTGCATTGGTAATATTGGGTAGCACTTATCATCTTTGCTAGATTTCTATTGCAGCTGAAGTTTGAGACTTATTTACTTACTTGAAGTTTCTGTTAAATTTTCTGCAGCGAAATGGGTACCCATTTTTCCCCCTGTGGGCGATTTTTGGTTGCTTGTGTTGCATGTGTGCTGCCACACAGAGATGGTGACCATGGAAGTCAATTGCATGAACATTATGATTCTGCTGGGGCTGGAACATCACCAACTCGGCACACCCTTCCGTCTCGCCAAATTATATATGAGCTTCGGGTTTATTCTCTTGAAGACGCAACGTTAGTTTGCTTGTTGCTGTTCTTTTCCATCAGATAACCTTTATCTAGCTATTGTTTGCAAATGGACCAATAATAAATATTTTGTTACACCCATATAGATTTGGAACAGTTCTTGCATCTAGAGCAATAAAGGCTGCTCACTGTTTAACTTCCATCCAGGTTATTTTCCTTGAACCTTTGTTTTTCGGGTTGTGTTATTGTTTTATTTACGAGGTGTGCTTGTTTGAAGAGACAAATATGTGTTCCCATGTATTCCTTTCTAGAGCAATGTAGGCAGCTCACTGGCAAACTGCACTTTTGTCCAGTTTAAATTTGCTATCATTTATTTTTTAGGTTGTTTATTTTACTTATCTACCATTTGTTTTTTATAGGCAGCAAACTGCACATATGTCCAGTTTCCCAATTTTTTTTTAGCAACAAATATGAGTTCTCATCTATTCCTTCTCTTCTGAGAGCAATTAACATCGTGTTGGGTGATTATATATCAATCGTGTGGACTCACTTAGGAATCAATCTGTATATGATACCTTTAGCGTTGAAGCAATGCATGATAGATTTTATATGTTATACAAATCTGCAGTTCTGATTATTTAATTTGGATGTATGTGAGTGAATATCGTTTTTTTCTGTGTTGTAATATTTTTCATACACCGCAGTTTTCACCCACATCAGAACACATACTATTGGCATATGGCCGGCAACATAGTTCACTGTTGAGGACCATTTTCATCAGTGGGGAGACCAGAGTTCCGATGTACACAGTCTTGGAGGTATATATGGTTAACTTGCTCTAAACCATATGTTGTTTACTAACTACTACTACTGTTCCAAATTATATGTCATTCTAGCTTTGCCCTAAGTCTAAATTTGAACTTTTTTTTTTAGAAAAATGCACCAACATCTGCAACATCATATTAGTTCTGCATTTATTTGAGCTTGTAAATGTAAATAGATTTTTCTAAAAACTTGGTCAAAGTTAGTGAAGTTTGACTTAGGACGAAGCTAAAGTGACCTATAATTTGGAACAACAAAGGGACTAACTAACTAACAACAACAACAAAGCCTTTTTGTTCCTAGCAAGTTGTGTTAAGCATGTTGATTACTAACTAATAAGTATATGAATTAATAATCTGTTATGGAATATCTGACCAAACTGCTCTCACAATACCTATTTATGACAGTTGAAAATAGATGCACTTTATTCATTGTAATTTACATTGCAGTACAACCTAGTGGTTTGAGAATCTAAGTATTAGTATCATTGTTGTTTTCCACTACCATAGGTGTATCGAGTTTCAGACATGGAGCTTGTAAGAGTTCTTCCTAGTGCTGGAGAAGAAGTCAATGTTGCATGTTTTCATCCTTCCCCTGGATCAAGTCTTGTTTATGGGACTAAGGTGAGTAGCAAGTTAAGATCAGCTACAAAAATGGAATAAATATTGCTCTGCTGATGCTTCTGGTGTACAACAGCAAGGGAAGGTTAGGTTTCTTCAGCACCATGGTGCAGTATCCGCTCGCTGGGGAGAATGCTCATGAGGTATTACTTTCCTACCATTGTTTGTTCGGATTAACTATTCCGCATGGGGATTTGGTGGTAGGGATTGAGGGGATAATTAGTTGGAGTCCAATGCCCATCGGGATTTGTTTATCCAAACGAGCCCAGAGGAGTATGATATGTACTTAGTTTGAATCTTGTCATAATTAGACAGAGTGCACTTCGCATTGGATCATGATTAGCCATGTTCCTTTTATTCCCTGTATGTAGTCTGGCAGTGTGAGTTATAAATAGAAAATGGCATTCAGATATCTATAGACAACCTTTTAGGGCCTGTTTGGAACGAAGGAATCCAAAACACAGGAATAGGAAAAAACGCAGGAATAAGGTATGATGAAAAGTGAAAAACTACGGGATTTCAAAACACAGGAACAGAAAATTTAGGCTGTTTGGAACACAGGAATTTATAACATAGGAATTGTAACATGTTTGGGCATGAGATTTTAGTTGGCCGGTTCACAGCTAGTACTTTTCTATATTTTATTGTATTTTTTTATTTGGAAGTACTGTGTCCTTCTCTCTTTATTGCCGGCTCACAGTCTGACTGTCTCCCACCCTCATCCTCTCTCTCTTCACCGTGTGCTTGCCTCGGCCATCAACGAAAACTTTGGATTGCGGTGGATGTTTTTATTCCTGTGTTTTGTGTAGGAAAGCAAAACTTTCCTCCGGAACGGGAGGATCCTTTCCTTCAATCCAAACATCCTATGACATCAGCAAAATTGAGGAAGAGCAATCCTTCAAAATTCCTGTGAAAAAACTCCATTCCAAACAGGGCCTTAGTTGTTTCACTGTTGCCATTTTACTGTTTGCAAGGATTGCAGTTTGGTACTTGGCTGGTACAGTAGTTTGACTTCGCAGTACATTTCACAGGATTGAACACTAAACATTTTCTCTATTTATAATGTTCAATTGTTCAATAACGAGAAACTAAAAACAGGGGTTCTAAGATATGTAGCCAAGCTCTTGTCAGGAGGGGTTCCACTAGGTCTATTTTCTCGGATAGCAATAACACTTATTTCAAGTACATAAGCACAAGCATACTAAGTTGATCTTAAGCTAGTTACGGTTGAGGATGAAGACTTCATAGTGTGCTTGTGCTTGCCCAAGCTCATTCTTGTAGTAGCCTTGATCTTTACGTCTTTTACCATACCCTGAAGTCTTGAACGCTCATTATTGCAACATGCTACTATTGCAGTATAATTTTTGGATTTTAATTGCTAGCATTGATCCACTCAAGATAACTTTCTGTTTCTTTGTTTGTCATTGTAGATTTAGAGGCATGTGCTTTAAATGCAATTCTGGACATATTAACTGAATCTCAGCATCACATTCTTATGCTGCTGAACCCTATCTTGATTGTGTCTTCTGCAACATCCTGGAAGAGGTCCCCTTTATTCTTTTTTTATATGTTCATGTTCTGATGATGCTTGTACATATGTGGAAACAGAATGCCCAGGTTCTGGTTGTCACCCACTAATAAATGATCGTTTGCTATTAGATGCTTTAATTTTCCATCCCTTACAAGTAGTCAATGTTATATTTTATTCCAATGGCAAGCCTTAGATATAATCATGGTATCGGCTGGACAAGCATTTCCTTAAGGCTGCCATGCGCCCTTGCCATCATGAGCTGAACTGTTAGTTCAGTGCACTGTTTAAATTCTCCCTAGCGGTTTATTGTAAATTGTTGTAGAGTTTTAAATCAGGAAAAAAAATCAATGTTGAGTGCCACTAATTATGTAGTTGTGTACAATTAACATCTTATATGGTGCATTTGTTTAATGCTTAGGACTTAGGCATCATGAAGGGAGATTTGCAGTGCGAATCGTTTCAAACTTTACATCAAAATATCCAGAATAATATTATGTCTCAGAAAACAAGTTAGAGATCTGCAAAAATCAATATCTATATATGTACATACTACAGTATGGCAGACAAAGGAAAATGTCATCAGTAGCTTTCAATTTTTAGCTAGATTTTACTCCTCTAGTCACAAGTGACTTTTGGATATTGACATGGTCTCCAAGGCACAACTTTCACTACTTTTTGTTACAAAATATTTATAAAATATGGAAAAAGTATATATTTGTGAAACCCTGTTTCAAGAAAAATCTAGTGGTATCATTTTTCAAATATCCGAACTCAACACAAGGTAATATGCGATCAAAGATTAGAATTGTTGGCTTAAGACACCTCCAAAATGCCGCTTTGTGACTTGAGGAAGTATTAGAAAATTTCTTTACTTACATCGACTATGTTTGGATGTCCACTGCATTTTAGTCTACGCCATGCGTCCATGCCAACTTTTTAATGGTAAACTTAAGTGATATAGTGGGTTTACAAAGGTTAGTACCGTTAGAGGGGTTTGAATTGTATGTTTCTTTGGTGAAGGCTTGTCAACTGTCGACCCTATGCATAAACTAATTTCAATATTGTTCATTTGAAATGGTTTTGCTTTTTGCTGAAGGTGGTTCATTGTTATTACAGGAACTTATGCTCAACTAAGACCATACTTTCATCTGTCTCCAAGACTAAGAGGGCCTAACGGAAAACATCAGATTTCAGCCTCCGATTATTCTGATTAACGAGCCACTCTTTGCAAAACCATTGTACCAGCAACGAGGGCTGCTATCTTAGGTGCGGTTAACGTGTGTAAGAAGCCCCCGTCTATGAGAAAATGGACAAGTCGCCGCCTCATCCAGCATGAATTACCAACGATGGTAGACTACTTGTATGAGGACACCACCAAAGAATACGGTCGCCTGTATGAATATGGATGCGAGCCATGTACTGACGCCTGGCCTCCGAGATGTGATGAGTGCTTTGCTTAGTTTGATGATGATGATAATAAGTTTTTTGAAATTGTTACCATTCTTGTTCTTGTATACAGGGCTGCGAATAAATGTATTTGATGAAAGGGAGCGGCGCCCCCAAGCCCGAATTTTTAACTTTTTAGTTTTTTTTTTAAAGTTTCTCACAAATAGACCCTTAGAGGAAAGATTTCAGATTCTGGATCCTTAGCTCGGCGTCATTGATGCTGGCGCCGAGCTAACATGTCTCGGCGCCAGCGTCCTTGGCGCCGAGCTTTTGGGCTCGACGCTGACGTGGTGTTGATTTGGCAGGCATCTCGGCGCCGTAGATGCTGGCGTCGAGCTCTGGTCACTAGCTCATCATGCGCACTGCACGTTGCCTTTGGCAGCTCTCATGTTGTCGCACTAGAAAACTGACTGGCCAGTAGTGACGTGTACTAAAACCTAACGGTGACTACAGCGATGTGGGAGTGCAGCGCAGACAGCGACGTGGTGTGCGGCCGTGCCTGTGCGTGCACGAATGAGTTGCGAGGTTCGAGCAGGGGACGGTGCGGCCATGCCTGTGCGTGCACGAATGAGTTGCGAGGTCGAGCAAGGGACGGTGCGGCCGTGCCTGTGCGTGCACGAATGAGTTGCTAGGTTCGAGCAGGGGACGTCGACGCGGCAGGCGTACAAATATTAGCTTACCTCATTTTGAAACTCCTTTTCACCTTGCTTTGAATTGTTCGAAAGCACTTTAGCCAATATCATGCCCGCGGATTGGGCAGGCCGGCTCCTGTCCAAGCGCCGCGAGACAAACCACCCCGCTACGCATGCCGGTGCTGGGCCCCCACTCGCTGCCCGAGGCGCCGGGGAGGGCTGCATATGCCTGCATCGTGGGCCTTTGGCCTTGCAGGCTTGCACAGCAGGACTGGACGGGTGAGTACTGACGGACAGCGACATTACCTGTCCGTCCGTCGTCCCTCGAAGCTGCCCATCCACCCCGGCCTAGTCTACTCTCTCTCTCTCTCTCTCTCTCTGACAGAGTGACAGTACAGCGGCGCGTGAAAGCTTTGAGCAGGCCGAGGGAGAGAGCCATGAGCCATGAGCCTACAGTGACAGGATGAGTACTACTAGTACTAGACTAGAGAAAGATGATGGAGGTGGAGTAGAGAGGAAGAGATACTCACTCCGTTCTAAAATATCTTGTCTTTTCGTCTTCTCGAGAAACAACTTTGACAAAAATATCTATAGTATATAATTAGTATCATTTGAAAAAAATTTTGAATCTAGTTTTTTTAATAAATATATTTGGAGATATAAATGTTGCACATATTTTGTACGAATCGAGTTCAACTCGTGGCACAGAAACCAAAAGCGACAAATAATTTGAAACAGAGTAGCATAGTACTATTTTCACGTATTACAGCGGCTAATATAAAAATAATACTCTACTATACAGTCTAGTAGACATGTGAATGCAAGTAGTCGTCCACGTCTTCCTTTTAAATTTTTAACAATTCCGGTGCCAGTACTGCGCTGTGCAGGCAGCTTCTGCCTTCTGCCCGCTAGTCTCGACTTGCGAGGCCGGGTCTGGGCGTCTGGCACTGGCTGCGGCAGTGGCAGGGGGAGCTTTGAGCTTTTCCTTGCCCTTGCACCCTTTCGCGGGCAGGGAAGCGCGGCGGGCGAAACAAAGAGCGGACAAGCCACGTGCTTCCAAACAAAAAAAAAAAAAAAATGAAACGGTTTCAATCAGTCTCGTCTCATCTCATCCATCAGCCTTCACATTCATGTTCAAATCTTAGATCGCTCACACTGTCTAGTCCAGGGACGAAGCTTGGAAAACATATAGGAGGGGCTAAACAACGGCAATTAGTAAGAAAAGAGGTTCAGTAAATCTCAGCCCCTTCTATCTGTACATCTACAGCTGAAATTTCAGACGGCGGCTCTACGGGACTTCGTTTGCTCGCGAGCGGTAGGGGGGCTGGAGCCCCCCTAGCCCCACCGCTGGCTCCGTGCCTAGTCTAGTCGATCATAAGTTAAAGTCAAAGGTCAATCACGTCTTACACGCAGCAACAAAGAGAGGCAGACCATGATTTATAGGCATGCGCGTGTGCTCGTGTGTGTGTATATATATATGGATGGATGGATGGATGCGCGAGAAAACTGAGGTTCTCTCTTCATTTCTTCTGCTGCATGCGGCCGTGATGTGCTGATGAAGTGATGAGCTGAGCTGCTGCTGCTTGGAGGAGCGTGCAACGTGCGGCCTTGTGTGTGTGTGCGCCTGTGTGCTGTGTGGGACTGTAGGACGAGTGGACGACGACCGGACGATGGATAGATGATGGGACGGGACGGCGGCAGAGCGAGAAGTTAGCGCTATCAGATTGAGAGGCTGTCCGGGGCTCGCGTCCTGCCACTGTTAGCGCTTACCCCACGTTCGGCGCCATACGTCCTGGAGCCAAGCTCGGCGCCAGAGTCGACGGCGCCAAGCTCGGCGTCAGAGTAGACGGCGCCGAGATGCCTGCCAAATCAACGTCACGTCAGCGTCGAGCCCAAGAGCTCAGCGCCAGGGACGCTGGCGCCGAGACGTGTTATCTCGGCGGCAGCATCGATAGTGCCGAGCTAAAGGTTCAGATTCTAAAATCTTTCCTCAAGAGTCTATTTGTGAGAAACTTAAAAAAAAGACGAAAAAGTAAAAAATTCGGCCCCCCAGCTAGCTCTCTCTTCTTTAACAATTGTCCGAGTGAAGCGAGGGAAGGGATGGGCATTCTTCCCCTTAGGGAAGGTTGTCTATACCAAGCAAAGTGTTTGTCAAAAAAAAAAACCCGAAGTGAGTTAGTTAAGACAGGCAGAGTGAGCTATATAACATGTATGCATGCGCGTCCATGTATGTACACAACAGGTTGTTAGAACATGTGCTACTATTAAAACATGCACTGTATCGCATGTTTTGAGCAACCCTACTGGTATGACATTCCTACACAGGGGAAGCAGTGTTAAAACTCTGAAAATCACCATTTGCGACCATTTTCACATGTCATCCTACCTCCTCATGGTCTATTCATCAAACTTGGGATCTCATGTGCACCGCAGGTTCTAAAAAGATGGGGAAGATATAACTGAAACAAGGTTGGGTCTGTCACTACTAAGTATTTTCAATAGTTCCATATTACTCTATTCGTCTTAAATTATAAGATGTTTTGATTTTTCTAGATATATTGTTTTTGCTAAGTAGAATGTATATTTGCTGCAGGACATCTTAATATCAAAATTGCATACAACTTTTTCATGTAAAAAGGTAGACAACGAAGCGTATGAATTTTTTAGTTTTCGGATCGAATATATATGAGGTTAAGGGGCTTAGGGCCTATTTGGCAGGCCTTTTTCTAGCTTCGGCTTCTCCGGAGGAGCCATACCAAACCTTTTGTAGCGCTATGCTGCTCTCTTCGGTTAGTCATCTCTATATTTTGCAGCCCTAGATCTAGTCTTCTACTTTAAAAATTTAAGGAGCCATGACTTTACTTTTAGAGTTTGTCGATCAAGGAAAATATGGGGAAAGTTTAAGGAGCTACACTTAACACATTTTCTACAATTGATTTCTAGAGTTTTTTCAAAAAAGTTGATTCCTAAAAGTGTAGTTTCTATATTTTTTTTTTTTTGTGATATCTATGTGTACATTTTTGAGAAACTGATTTTATCCTGTGTAGTTTAGCTATATTTTCCACAACCGCAGTGTACTGTGTACTTACGTGAAATTACACTCTTGGTTTTTTACTTTTTAATTCAAAGAACTTATTAAATGATAGATTAAAAAAATATATGTACAATGTTTTTTATTTTTTCTCCGCTTTGGCTTGCCACGCTATACACTTGTGGTGCATTAAGGGTCTGTTTAGTTTGTGATCATAATTTGGTACGCTACATATTAATTATGTCATAGTTTTTTTTGCAGCTATTTGGTTTATTGCTATAATTATAATGTGCCATATTTCCTTAATATCCTATCATACAACTTATTTTCTTGCTAAATTTTACTATAAGAATGATTTAATTTTACTTGCCATATTTCGTGGAAACGACTGGCCGAACGGGGGTCCGCCTCCCGGCCTCCGGGTAGTTGCGGATTCGTCATTTCGGGCTGCCACATTTGACCCAGCATTTTGTTTCTTCTTCGTCTCCTTCACGCCACGACGAACCCAAACCGACCGAAAGCGGAAAGCAAACAGCAGACGACTCGAGAGGACACAGGAAGGCGCGAAGAAGACAGAGATCCACGCCCACACCAACGCCAACGCCATCACGCCACTCCCTCCCCACTACTCAGGACAGCGAGCAGGTACAAGCAGATCTCCCTCCACGCTGTGCCGACCGCGCTTCCTCTCCGCCGCTCCCCCGGTTGGTTCCTTCTCTCCGCCCTTCTTCTTTCCGCGCGTCTTTCCTGTTCATGGCGCTTGATGGATGCAGGCCGGGCCCCCACGTTCTCCTCCGATGGAGGGTTGGCTTTATTGTTTTTTTTATATATGTTCCTATAAAATGAAAAATCCTGCAGCTGAAGGAGGCATCATGGAGCGCGGGGTTCTGGGCTCCAGGGGCGCCGGCGCCGTCCAAATCTTGGGGACGAAGACCGGGGCCGCGACGTGAGTGCTCCTCGGTCCCTTCTCTTGTCATTCTTTTGTGATCGGGTGCAGGCAGGTCTGGGATCGTACCGTGGGACTAACTAATTCAGTTTTTATGATTGTTGGAGTGAAAACGCTGTATGGAATATTGTTCTTGGGGCTGTGAAGCCTTGGGATTCTAGCATTATTTATGATGATTGTTTTGTTTTCCATTCCTATATATATATATATATATATATATATATATATATATATATATATATATATATATATAATTTTCATTAGTGATCCATTGTTTCCCCACCAGAGCAACCCATTTCAGAAAGTGTACTTGAGTAAGATCAATTTCTTTTCGATCGCCAAATCAAGATATGCATGTTACTACAAGAGTTGAGGGTATCTAATCTGCCGGCAAGATGGCATAATACTGTGGTTACAAACCATGTTATTTGGGTTTGCATTTTCTGGAAGAAGGTTAATACTATGAGACCTACCCAAAAAATTGTTATCTTTTATTTCTTGATTATTTTGTAATACACAGAAACTGAAATCTACAAATTTAAAAGGATCTACTGGTAAGAATATATGTAAGTATTTAAGTTATATTGCTAAATCAAATATGTTGCTAGCTAGTAGTAGACATTTTGATTGGAACCCGTAGTAAATCAGGGCATAATTCTATTTGACACTTCATCCTTCACATCACTAATTTTATAAACTTTTTGGGATGTGTTCGAGCTGAGCTTAGATGATTTCGCTACTGGGGATGGACAGACGGAATGGCCTTTATTTTCAAATTGGATGATCTGTTCTATTGGCATGCAAGCATACATCATCGGTTCTATATTTGATTGGTTGTTCTACTATTGGCAGGTCATGTGGCAAAACAACCTCTACAAGTTTTACTGGTTCTACCAAACATGAGCAGAACTTGCATGAGAATGTTAAGCCGTTGCAATTGGCAACAAATGGATCCTCTCGTTTGGCTTACAGAAGTCCAGTGTTTAAACATCAGTGGAATCTTTCTGCTAGTTTTTCCTCTGCAAATGTGGTTGCCACTTTTGATGATGAACAAGATGTATCTTCCAGTGTTGTTGAAGAAAAAATTGGAGTACTGTTATTAAATCTTGGTGGTCCAGAGACCCTCGACGATGTTCAACCATTCTTGTTCAACCTATTTGCTGATTCAGTAAGTGGTCATACCCCAGTACCACCACAATGATAATTTCTCTGCCAGTGGACCTGTTCACTAATTGTATCTAGCCAATTTATCGAATGCTGTCTGATAACTTCGAATGATTGTATGCAACTCCTTAATATCAGCTTCTGAACTGATCAGCCTAGCAATTTGGAGCCTAAAGCAAAAAAAAAAAAAAAACACCTTATTTGTGTGTTTTACCAATTGAAGTTTCCATTTTAACTGTTTTCCATGGTAGTTGAATCTTGAATGAGTGCCAACTAAAACAAAAACTTTTGCATGTCTGTGCTACTGAACATAGCAAATACTAATTTACGAAGTTCTCTCATTAATTATATGAATTTATAAATTCAGAATCCCTCTTTCTTGTATGTGTACTGAATTTGTTTTATCAATTGTTACAGTTTAGTTTTAAAAATTATCATAATTCTTTTCTATTTTTCAGGATATCATTCGACTGCCTAGGCTCTTCAGGTTTCTTCAAAGACCACTGGCCAAACTTATTTCTACTTTTAGAGCTCCTAAGAGTAAAGAAGGGTATGCTTCAATCGGTGGTGGGTCACCATTGAGGAAAATTACAGATGAGCAGGTATAAGTTCACAAGGCTGACCGTGTTGTGAAATTATTGTTGCATTTCTTTACTTTTGACCTGTTTTATTGATTGTGGTTTATCAGTTTGTTCAAAACTTGTTAAATCTCTGAATCTTTCAAGACGTGTTGATAGCAATTCAGTGTAAATCGCATTCTCAGTAAGATAACTGATATTTCAGGCAAATGCTTTGAAGATTGCTTTGGAAAAGAAAAATTGGAACGCAAATATATATGTTGGGATGCGGTATTGGTATCCTTTCACAGAAGAAGCCATTGATCAGGTAAATTCTAGCGCCCTGCCTCTGTTAATGTTTTCCTCCTGTTAAATCTTTTTTTCTTCGGTTTCTTTCTTTTGTCTCATGAGCATTCAATCAGTTTCCAAATGCATATCATTCTAGCATCTAGCAGAAAAACCTTGTCATCCATTCAAAAGACCATAGTACCCTCATCGAGTGGCGTATGTAGAGTTGTCCCTAATAACTCCTGCTTGTATATGCACTTGCCTGTCCGTGTATGAGCTAACAATAATCACGTGATAGCTAATTCCATCTTTGCAACCAGCATTGGTTTAGACGGATCCTTTGTGGTTGAGTCCAAAAAGAGAAAAATTTGTTGCGAGAAATCGACAATGTCAATGACATTGCTACTGCAATTGATTGTAAATCTTTACTTTTGCTTGTAATGATGATATAGTGAGGGTGGAAGGGTGTATCAGAAAAATAATTTTAAGTAATCTTGGAACTTTAGACTGAAATATTTTTATTATCAAGATTTAGAAGCTAGAATAACATGTATACTTGGAATGTAGTTATTTTGAATATAATTTTCTTCTATGGACTCAATGTTTGCATTATTCTAGTTGACATTTTTTACCCTAATTTAAGGCCCTGTTTGGTTGAGCTGTGGCTGTGGGAAAAAGCTGCTGTAGGCTGTGAGCTGTGGAAAAGCTGCTGTGGGCTGTGAGCTGTAGAAAAGCTGAAAGCTGTTTGGTTAAACAAGTATAAAATATACCTTCTATCTTTATCTCTCTTGAAATAACTATGGAAGAGCTTTTTATTCCACCAATTTTGAAAAGCAGAAAGCCAAAAGCCAAAAGCAGGGTCAAACCAGCTTTCAAAAATGTACTACGGAAAAGCAGCCGCTTCTGAAAAAGCAGCCTCTAAAAGCAGCCCCTTTGGTTGGGCTTTTGGCTTTTGGGGCCAAAAGCCAAAGCCAAAAGCCCAACCAAACAGGGCCTAAGTGTCATATGTTCAAGTATTCCACCAAACAGATTTCATAGTTATTCCTTGTTGTCCATACAACTCTTATTTGATGATTAACTATTTCTTGTTTTTGGTTAATGATAGATTAAGAAGGATAAGATTTCCAAGCTCGTTGTTCTTCCACTCTACCCTCAGTACTCCATATCAACAAGTGGGTCAAGCATTCGTGTTCTCCAAAACATTGTCAAGTAGGATCCCTTCTCCCATATGAGACCCTTTTATTTTCTCTAACATGTAGGAGAGCTGCGTTATCTTTTATATTAAGAAGAAAAAGAGGGTAAAGAACCCAAACAACACACACACAACCACACCCCTAGGTACTGAACATTACATTCACATTTTTTAACTCAAGAAACTACCACAACCAACAAAAACACTACCACTAACCATTTCCTCGCTGCAAGGCCACAAAGAAAGAAATCCCTTTGGTACCTGGCTACCTGCTAGACCCCATAAGTTCATTTCATTAACTGCCGGCAGCAGCAGGGTTGCTAGGTTGTCCGAGGCACCATCAAACATACCACTTCTAGCATATGAGATTCTATCGTCTTTGATGCTACAAGAACTTGGAATACTAATGCATAGGTTTCCATGCAGGGAAGATTCATATTTTTCTGGCTTGCCAATTTCCATTATCGAATCGTGGTACCAACGTGGTGGCTATGTGAAATCAATGGCTGACCTAATTGAAAAAGAGCTATCTGCCTTTTCCAATCCTGAAGAGGTGCCCTATTCGTAATTCTAGCTCCATCTTAATTCTACAGTTAGCAACAGAGGATCACTTATTTGATATACACATTCCAAATTTCACTAGAGCTATTCACTAGCTATACAATTCCTTACAAAGAGAATTTTATTGGAACTGTGATTTGAGATTGTTATAGGTATCTTTCTCTGGATAAACTTGACCAGTAATATACACAAATGTGTTAAGACTTAAGAGTAGGTAAATGCAGATGTTATTATTAGATGTATAGCAAAAAATACTTCCATGACACTTTGTTTGTTACCTTAACTAACATATTGGCACGTTCTAAGTCCATGTTAATTTCTGAGTAGCACGAGATATTGTTTTTGCTGAAAGCAGCATTGCAGTTAGTTTACAGATAATCATGTGAAAATTGTGCTGTAATTTCAGTCTGACAATACTTTTTATTGTTGTGAAAATAAATGGCAGGTTATGATATTCTTCAGTGCACATGTGCCACTTACCTATGTTGAGGATGCTGGAGATCCTTACAGAGATCAGATGGAGGATTGTATTTCTTTGATAATGGGGGAGCTGAGATCCAGAGGAATCTTAAATGGTCACACTTTGGCGTATCAGGTATAGGCTATTCAAATTTGATATGTACTTGTGTCACTAACAATTTCAAAGATGTGCACTTATGTTTAAATGATCAAATTATCTTGCAAGAAAACTAGAAATGGAAAATGCCAAGTTTATAGAGTTCTGAGTTACCAGTTCTTTAGTTTTTTCTGGTCACAATTTACTACTGTTAACATTTCTTTTACATGTAGAGTCGGGTGGGGCCAGTTCAATGGCTGAAGCCATATACTGATGAAGTTTTAGTAGAACTTGGTCAAAACGGTGTGAAGAGCCTCCTGGCTGTTCCAGTAAGGTAATCAAGTTTAGCATTTCTGGCCTGGCAATTTTTTTTTGGTACAAACGAGATAAGCAACATGTAGCTCTATATGATCTTCATTTCCTTTAGGTTAGTTTACGACATGCACTTCTCATGATACATGTTAGTTCCTCATTTCTGTTTGTATTGATCACATTGGTATCTCTGGCACAATGTTGACCATCTGAAAGCCTTATGAAATATGAATTTAATGTTATAACATGTTATGCGCATCTTATGTGTTTGCAAAAGCTTGTATGTTCCATTGTATTAATGAATGGAGAACTTATTTCAAACAATTTTAGAATCAGATGCCTCCCCTAAAAGGATCTTTTGCATGAGAACTTGTCCATAGAACACAACTACACAATCCAGGAGCTCAGTTTTTACAGTCAATGAATGTCTTGTTGGGGTTTTTTGATATGCTAGTATCTGGTTACTCTGTTTACCAGTCAATATTATGTTGCTGTGGTTATTGATGTAAGCTGAACCATTTATGACAAATACAGCTTTGTGAGTGAGCACATCGAGACATTGGAAGAAATAGACATGGAGTACAAGGAGTTGGCTCTAGAATCTGGCATTGAGAACTGGGGTCGGGTTCCTGCTCTTGGATGCACTTCAACGTTCATCTCCGACCTTGCAGATGCTGTTGTCGAAGCCCTGCCCTCTGCTTCAGCACTCTCAACCAGAAAGCCTGAAGACACTGATTCCAACATGGACCTGATGCAGTACCTGACCAAGATGTTCTTTGGCTCAATCTTGGCATTTATCCTGCTGTTATCACCAAGGCTAGTTTCTGCTTTCCGGAACACCATGCTTTAGGTTTGCTAGGTAAGCACTAAGCAGAAATGGTGTGATAGGTAGTTTCCCAAAGCATTAAATTTTGAGATTGATAATGGGAAAAACTGCAAGGAACTTGGTGATCATAACTAGAGATCCTTTAGGCCACAAGGTAGGAGCTTGCAATTTGCTGTTTCTGATATTGTTCACAGGAAACATTGGTCTCATAAATGAATCTATGAAAGCACAGAACATTACAGCTCAAAGGTCTTTGTAGGCCCTTCTCTTTTTTGGATAATCTTATTTAGCCCATCGGTAATACTGGAGGCTGTTGTAGGCAGCAGCTGTCTTCCTTGAAAGTTTCTCCATACTTTGGCATGCATGTGCTATACTGCTATTGCTACATTTGTTTTATGACTGCCAAGGTGACTGCTATTCCTATACATAGGTGATGTAATGCTAATCTTGGTCACTGACTTATGCCGAACGCTATTACGAATGCATGCACCTGCCATTTGGTATTATCCTGACGAGGTGGCTGATACTCCTATGCTTAGATGTTGTAAGTAACGCCTTCTGCATTGTTATATATAATGTCAACGTTAATACGTAGTGACTATCCGAATTGAGAGGCAGTTTTTGGTGACTGATAGGAGTGCCAATCTTGCAAAGAGAGGTTTCTCGATCAATGGAGGTCATCTTGACTGCGATTCTGGGTGAAGTTGCGAGCAGATCTTTTTCATTCTTGATTGACAAATACATGGCAGAAGAATCAATAGAAAGTGTGGATGAGATGCCCCAGAGTCTGAAACTGCTGCTACTTCGTGTCCGCGTCATCCTGGAGGAGGCGGACGGGCGAAGTATCACAAGCCAAGCCATGCTGCAGCAACTGAACATCCTGAGGAAGGAGATGCACAGGGACTACTACGTCCTGGTCAGTTTCAGAGGAAACCAAGCCAGAGAAGACGAGGCCAAAGGTCACAATAACATGAGCCACTATTTTAGCCTCTCCAAATTCAGTCCTGCCAAGCGCCTTTTTCTCTCTAGTGTTGGTGGTACATGCACACCATGCATGAAAGAAGATCAGCAAGTGTCCAAAAACTTGGGCACTATCATCTTACACATGAGTGAGTTTCTCGCATTTCTGAAGAACTATCCTCCGCGGTACCGCCAACCTTACTTTATGCATCTGATGATTGGCCTGAGCATGTTTGGCCGTGAAATGGAAATGGAGAGGGTCATCAATTTATTGATGCAAAACGAGCTTTGTACTGAACAAAGTATAGGGGTTCTACCAATTATTGGTGCAGCAGCTGTTGGGAAGAGCGCTCTAGTTGCACATGTGTACAATAGCGAGAAAGTGCGTCAACATTTTTCTCGGATAGTGCTAATCACCCAAGATGTCAAAGACAGACGGTTGGCAACTTTGAAGGACGATGGAGGTTATCTGACAATCCACCAAAATAATAATACACAAAATGGAAAGAGGAGATTGCTAGTTATCACTGAATTATTAGAGGACGTTGAAGAGGATACGTGGAAGAGGTGGAATGTTGACTCTGCTGCCTGCCTTGAATCTGGAAGCAAAATCGTTATCACGAGTAGATCAAGCAAAATCATAAAATTTGGTACTACACAAGCCCTTGTATTAAATGTTCTACCGATAGAAGCATACTGGTATTTCTTTAAGGTGCTTACATTTGGGAGTGCAAATCCCAAAGATCATCCAAAACTGGAATCGGTTGCCCTAGAAATAGCAAGTAAGATGAATGGATCGTTCACAGCTTGCTAAGAGACAATTTCACTGCTCAATATATTGGCTACGAATCCTTGCATGCTACAAAAAATATCCCTGCAATGGTTTTAGGCAAGAACATAAGCCTCAATATTATCGGAGAACAGAATCAGATAGTAGTCGTTATTTTGTGTTTTATGGTTGCTACCGGACAATTCAGGGCTTGTTTGGTTCCAAATAAGTCACCTACTTATAAGTTAAAAAGTGAAATACGTGATTTATTTTGCCAAACACCACCAACTTATAAGTCACCCCTACTTATAAGTTTTAAGTTGGTTCACCCCTGCTTAAAACTTATAAGTCACCCTTTTCCACGTGGAGCCCACACCTTAAATGAGCTTATAAGCCATCCACAACCAAACATGCATGACTTATAAATCACTGATTTTCAGTCATCTGACTTAACAAGTCACCTGACTTATGGAAACCAAACAGGCCCTCACAATGCGGTTCCTAAAATAACATTGCAGGATGTTCTATCCGGACGTGTTCTATGTCAAAAGAGACCTGAGGTCCTCGCATGGAAGTCCCGCATGCCGCCATATGGTAGCTGTATTTATAATTGTGCCATATCCAAATCAGATGCAATCAACAAGCAAAAATGCGGAATCATCACGCCTCTACAGCTTCCGACAAAAACATTATAATGTGTTGAATTTTACAACAATTTGTCGAATGACAATTCAGAAAGAACACAATATTATTGAAGTTTTGCATGTCATTATGTATGATCTTGTCGGTGTTTTTGGACCACCGACGAGTAAATTTGTATTTACGCATCTGGTTCGGATGATATTCTCGGATGACATAAGGGTTTATACTGGTTCGGGCGGAACGTCCCTACGTATAGTTCGCTGCTGCTCGTGTTACCGGCACTTGGTTTACAGTATGAGTTACAAACAGGCAAGAGAGGGAGATGATCCCAAGTCTTTAGTGGAAGGAGTGAACGGATGCTGAGAGCTCGCTTGCCACTCAGCCGTGTGCTCGTGTCGTGCGCTTGTGTTCTGATTTTGTCCGGATCCCCATCCCCTTTCATGGGGCGCCCTGCTTCTCTTTTTATAGGCGAAGGAAAAACACGAGTTATAGCGGAGAAAGAGGAGAAGAACGAGAGAGGAGAAGGCTTCCAGGGTCGTTGGGTCTTTCTCCTTCATGCGGGTCTCGCCGATCCTGTAGATGTCAACAGGGACGGCTTCACGTCGCGGCCCTGATCGTCACTGGCGCCATGCGTAGGCGTCATCTACCGGTCATGGCGTTCCACTTCATCCCGGCGGACGTCGTAGTGAACTGACACGCCTGCCAGCGTCTGTACGAGGGTTTGGCAGAACAGCACCGGCACGTCCGACACCGTTCTTGATGTGAATACCCAGGTATGGCCCATCATGGCCACGGGTTACATCGAGGCGTGTCAGTCTCTTCCCTGGTGTCAGAGTTTTGACCCAGACCCATACGCTTGGACTTAGAGTGGTTGGCGGCGGTATGGATCCCCGTCGGACGAGACGGAAACCGCGTCCTTGGGGTCAGGGAAGACGGAGCCCGCACCCAAGGGGTCAGGCGAGACGGAGCCCACGGCCTTGGGCGAGACAGAAACCACGTCCTTGGGGTCGGGCGAGACGGAGCCCATGGCCTTGGGCGAGACGGAGCCCGTGGCCACGAGGTTGGGCGAGACGGAGTCCATGGCCTTAGGGTCAGGCAAGACCTTTTAATATGTCTTGCTCCATCCGAGAAAGTTAGCGTTGGCGCTAACCTCCTTACTTTGGGTACCCCTAATATCGATACCTAACAGTAGCCCTCGAGCCTACGGAGGAGTAGAATACTCCTTTGGATGTTTTTTCGGACGGGAGGACTCTGAGGGCCTTGGCCTTCTTTTTGTAGCCCGCGTTGTGTCCTAGTAGGGCGGTGGTTCCCTTTTGTCGCGATCGGTCTTCTTGGGGCATGTAACCGTAGGATTCGAGAGGTCAGAAAGATTTTTCTTGATTCCAGTCCCCTAGGATCCGATCGGTCCGCCGTTGTACTGTGACCGCGCGTTCGGTCTCCTTGCGAGTCCAACTTTCCTTGAGCCCCCACGCGTAGCAGGGGTCCGGTCGAGGGTCGGCTCATCTTTGTGATCGTCATTCCTTAAGCGTTTTTTGGTAAAACGGAGGGGCTGAGCCGTGCCACGTTTTTCCTCGATAGACGAAACCTAGTGCTCGATGAGCTATTAAAGGGCTAGTCCATGTGGGCCTCGGCTTCCCATTCGTGGGGGTCCAGCATGGGTCAGCTGGTGACCGACTCTAGAATCTTGGCGGCCAATCCATATAGTTCTTGGGTCCATTCGGTTGGTCCCAAGGGTTTGTTGCCTTTCTTCGAGGAAAAAACATGGACTGGGAACCGACTAAGACTCGAACATGGGCTGGGATGCCCGTGGCGCTCATGCGCCCGGGTACTGGCCGCTAGTGGGCCCATCCCTTTCCACCCCTCGCTCTAAGGGTACCCCAAAGCGGTTGTGAACCTGTCGGTGGGCCAGCCTTCGAACTCCTAGTCCTGAATAGGCCATAGGAGCATTTTTCAGCTATGTATCCCTCCTAACCTACGACGATTCTTGGCCCATTGAATGGGTGAACCGTCATTCGACATATCATTCGAGGACACGGCTAGAGATAGCATGCGCGTGATCTTTGAAGGGAGGTGACGTGACGCAGCGCAACAGGCGCGTGAATCTAGGTGAACGGTTTGCCTTCTCGCCCCGCTCCGCCCTATAAATAGCGGTCTCCCCCTTCACGTTTCTACACACCAAAACCACAGCCTTACCTTTTTCATTTCTCCATCTCTGCCGTTTGGATCTGCCATGCTTGCTAATCCACCGCCGAAGCCCTAGATCTATAGCTTCCGCTCCTCCGCTGCCGCCTTTGCTTCTCCGCAGCCACCTCCGTCCTCCATTGATTCGTGGTACTGCTCTGATGTTACCCATGCGCACATGGAGGGCCTCATCAAACATGGTCTTCTCCATGGGAGGACCAATGCGGCCGAGTGGCTTGTGCCCGGTCGTGAGGATGCGCCGGCGCCACTCGATGGCTACATCATCTCCTTCACGCTCTTCCACGAGTGCGGACTCATAGTTCCTCCCCACCCGTTCTTCTAGGGTCTGCTGTACCACTATCAGATCGAGCTGCAGCACTTGAACCCCAATGGGATCTAGCACATCGCGGCCTTTATCGCGATATGTGAGGGGTACCTAGGGATCGAGCCCCACTTCGAGCTCTGGAGATATTTCTTCTCCATTTCCCTAATCAAGAAGGAGAGAGGTTGGGAGACCCTAGTGCCGATGGGATGCGTGGGCATCCACCTCTAGGGGCAGTGGGCGGCCGAGTACATGCCCTGCCAGCTCCCTAGATCCAACAAGGGGTGGCACTCACATTGGTTCTACTTGAAGAATGACCCTGCCGCTGGAGAAGAAAAGGATGCGCAACCTCCTCGAGGCCATCATGTTCCTAAAGACCTATGGCCTCCACGGGGCCAGCGTCATCGGGGGGTATCAAGCGAGGACGGTGGCGCCGCTGATGGCGCGCATCCTCCCGCCGTACGGGATGATGCCCGACGCGTAGCTCGTCAGGACGACGCTCGCCCAGGGGCTTCTCTAAAATAGTGAGGTCACACAGCGCATCAAGGAGGCCATGGGGGAGGCTGATGCCGTGTTCTTGATCCTAGGGCATCCCGTGATGCGGCCGAACATGGGCTTCATCGAGCTATCGGTGGGGTCAGCCTTCTAGGACTCTGTTGCGCCACTACCAGAGCATGTGGCTATGAGGGAGGCGAACCATGCCATGGATGACAAAGGAAGAAGAAGATGGATGACAAGGAGAAGAAACGGCGGTTGAAGCAGCGAGCGAAGCTACATCGAGGGAAGCGGTGTCAAGGTTCGTTGGGAGAAGAGGTGGAAGAGTAAGAAGAGGAGGGGTGGGGGGAGGATGGTGGCTCTAGGTCGCCCATCTAGTGGGATGAACTAGCCACCGAGGATGAGGACCTGCCTTCACCATAGGTGGGGCCCTTCCCATGGCATGTCTCAGGGCAGGAGGGGGAGGACACGCCCCCAGAGCCAGTGGAATCAAACCGCCCCGCCCTGTCTGGACCTTCGACGACGGTCTTAGAACTAGCAAAATCAGGCCACCTTGCCTTGTCTGGGCCTTCCATGGCGGCCCCAGAGCCGGTGGAAATAGGTCACCCTGCTCTGTCTGAGCCCTCGGCGGCGCCTCTGGAGTCGATGGGAGGTGGCCGTTCTGATTTGTCCGAGCCCTTCGAGCCGAGGGAGGGCTCGAAGCGGCAATGTGCCAACGAGGAGCAGCCAGAGTTGGGCAAGCTGACCCCTAAATGTCCTCGGATGATGGCATCAAGGTGAGTCAAGAGTTTTTTCATCCTTTTGTCTTAACAGATTTTTGCCGCAAACTGACCGCCATGTCCCTCGCAGCGTCGGAGGACGTGGGACTCATCTATGGCTCGCTTTGAAAAAGATCCTCCTCTAGCAAGCACACTAGGAGCTAGCTGGCGCCACATCGGTGGAGGGCATGAGTGGCATCGGGGTGGCCACGGCATCGATCAGGGTGGCACAGCCGATGGCTGCGTCCATGGGAGAGTGTCGATAGAATATCATTAGCAGTCCTCCGAGGGGTATCCCACGAAGGTAGATTGATCGGTAGAGATGCGTGTAATCGAGAACAAGAAGGCAACAGAGACACAAGAGTTAGACATGTTTAGGCCATCAGCGTGATATAATACTCTACTCCTGTGGTCTATTAGATTGTATTGGCTATCGTATGATATTACGTGTGTTTGGAGGGGGTCCCTGCCCGCCTTATATAGTCCGGGGGGCAGGGTTACAAGTTGGTTAGATCTAGGAGATAACCAAAAAGTAATAATAGATTACAGGAATCATGGGATCATACGTATCCTAACAGATCTCGTAATACCTTTAGCATATCTTCCTGGTGTCTTGTGGGACGCGCCGAGCAGCACCGTGCTTCGCAAGGCTTCGTCTTGTGGGCTAGGCCACCCCTGGGGGCGCAACCCATGTGGTCTGTCATGGGTATCCGGGGTCATACCCCCTACAGCTAGTCCCCGAGCGCCTTGTATCTGTTGTGCAACACCATCTTGAGCTTGTCCGAGCAGTCAGACTCATGGTCCGACCACCGTGATTAGTTGCCGAGCAGTTGTGAACTATCGCCGAGCAGTGTGAACCATCGCTGAGTAGTGTGAACCGTCGCCAAGCAGTGTATCCCAAGTAAGGCTTGTCATAAGGATGTAAGGAGCTCAAGTTCAAATTCAAAAATTTCCTCATAGTGGACCAAGTGTGCCCACTTAGAGTCTGACCATGAGGAAGGGAGATAGTCTTCTTCGACTTCATTAGGCGTGGAGTCTTCCAGATTAAAGCAAGCACACTCACTGCAAGATGAAGTGTGCCCACTTAGTCCCCGAGCCCAACAGTAGGTGACGTAGTCACATGGTGCCAGGGTCCAAAGTAGAAGAAAAGTAGAAGACCAGCCGAGCAGGTAGCCAGTCCCCAAGCGTAGCCCCAAAATGAGAAAAGCACATTCACCATAAGGTGAAGTGTGCCCACTTAGTCCCCGAGCCTAACAGTAGGTGATGTGGTCACATGGTGCCTGGGTCCAAAACAAAAGTCAATAGAAGAAAGTCCCTAGTGTGGTGAGGAACCAAGTCATATTGATGATGTAGTCCCTGAGCCACAAGTGGAAATCTTGGAGAAAACAAATCGTGGAGAAAAAACTGGAGTAATGGTTGTACAGTAGGAGTTATTGAGCCTTAATGGATTGCGGAGAAGTCGGCGAATATTCAGTTGAGCAGTAACAAATTACGGCAAAAAATGGGTGATATGGGCTATAGTTGCGCGAAATCCCAGGTAACCATCCACCACGCCGTTTTGGAGAATTCGGAGAGGCGCAAATCGTGGAGCGGTTTCCCAAAAACCCTCAAATGTGAAAGGTGGGAGGAGTGCTTTATAACTGTGCCGCCGCACTCCGCGCTCCCACCATTGCCACTTCACCACTTCATCTTCCTCCTCAGCCATCGTGCTTCCAGATTCATATTCACATGCGCTTCCACCACCAATCCCAAACTAGATCTGAGAGATGGCGCCGAAGAGGAGAGTTGGAAACCCGAAGAAGGCGGCCACCGGAGCCAGCTGTGACAATGAGTGGATGCCATCGTTCATGGGGGAGATGGAGATCAACGGGATGGTTGAGGCGGGCGTTCTTCCAGACTGTGTCACCATTGGATGGTGGCCGGCCAATGGTGAGCGCTACCCAATGCCTCATACCGACGAAGCTGTAGTTTTTGAGGATTACTTCTGGCGTGGATTGGGAGTTCCTGTTCATCCTTTCTTGAGGGATTTGCTGGAGTTCTAGGGAGTTAGTCTATGAAATCTCCACCCAAACACCATCTTGCACATCTCTATTTTTATCCATTTCTATGAGGCATATCTTGGAATTGTTCCCCACTTCAACCTCTTTCAGCACCTATTCTGGCTAAAGAAGAAATGCGACGGCGGTTCTAGAGTGGTCGGTGGCATATATCTGCAACTCCGTGATGGGTTGGTGGGCGATTACATCACTATACCACTAAACATGTCACTGAAGGGGTGGAACGCTAGGTGGTTCTACATGAAGCAGAGCCACCCTACCATCTGTTGCGACATCGACCACGTTTCGGAGAGCCAGAAGAGCTGGTTGGAGAAGCCAAACAGTGCTGATATGGAGCAGGTGAGGGAGCTCCTCAGCCTGATAAAGGGTGTAACAACCCAAAAATCCACACACCAAAAATCACAACTACAAAATTTTTGTGTTAGCCCTATGTGATGTTGAGTGACATATGTAGAAGCCTAACCCTAGTTTTGGATTGGATGTGACCCAACTAGGTTAAGATCATAAGCATAGTTTGGTTTTATGCCACGTGTGTAATTAAATTCCTAAATAAATAAATCATGCATGCATCCTTAATCCCACTTGTGATTTGGATTCTCTTGCCTTATGTGATATTTAACTAACTTACTTAATATTAGGATAAACCCTAACCAAATTGGCAACAAATAAAAGAGAAAGGAAAGAAGAGGGGGCAGCAGCAGCCTAGGCTTGCTCGGCCTTGCAAACCAGGTCTCGCCTGCCCTTTCACATGCGTAGCCCACGAAGCTGGCCTAGCATCGCTGCCCGCACGCGCACAGCCGCTGACAAGCTGAGCCGACTCACCAGCCATCACGCACAGCACGCAGCCACATCGCACCAAGCGCCTGACGACCCGACCCCACTTGTCAGCACAGTAGCATCTTCTTCCTCTTGCCCATGCATTCTCCACCACGCGACCGGGAGCCAACCAGCATGGTAGGCGTGGGCCTAGGGTCACGCAAATCGCATGACCTTGTTCCCCTTGCGCTGTGCCTACGCTACCGCATGTGGGCTGCCGGATGCGCTGCACGTATGACCACCGTCCGATCACCATCCACCATTGGAGCCCTTGGAGCTCAGCTTTAAAGGCCAACATCCATGAGCCCTAACCCTCAGCCCATTCGCCGCCACCGCTGGTGGCATAGCACCACATAGCGTCAAGCCAAGAGAGAGGGAGGAGGGAGAAGCAAGGAGGAGAAGGAAGCCACGGCGGGGAGGACCTCGTCGGACCCAAGAGCACCGCCTCGAATAGCTACAATGACGTAGCTGCTCGGCACGGCACTACATTGCCTCATCACGGCCTCGCCTCGCCACCGCACCGCCATCCTACCACCACGAACCCTACAGTGAGCCATCTTGCTGAGACCACCTCCCTAGCCAAATGGAACATGCACCGCCATGATCGAAACCTTGCTGAAGCTTCGAGCTCTGGCCTAGCCCAACTGGTTAGCTAGGGAGACCGCCATGGCCATGCTTGCCAAGACCCAGGATGCATCATGCATGCTGCCATCAGCCAAAAGGAGGACCCTAGCCATGATGTTGTACATCAGAGTAGGAGCGCACATGCACGGGCATGCTCACCATGGCCGAGAGCACGACCATGGTGAGACCACTATGTCTTCTGCATTGCGGTAAAGGCAACATTGACACCCGACAGGTTCTGTCATGATGAGAGATGCACTATGCTCACCTTAGCCAAGGAAGAAGCCCACTGGAGCCCTACGTTGCCGCACCGCACCTCGTCGAAGTGCCACCATCTCCGCTTTGCCCCTACCACCATGGTCAGAGCCACTAGGAGCACCAGGAGCTCCTCCAACATGCCCACCATGGCCGTAGAAGCACCGTGGAGCTCACACGCTCCTCCAACTGGGCTCTCGCTACCACTGCAGCCCTGTCCATGCACATCGATGAACTCACGCCACCGTTCACCATGGCCAGAGCCCTAGGAAGCCCTAGTCGTCGCCCCAACCCCACCGTCGTAGTCGCCATGGCATGGGGAAGCTATTGCCTACCATAATCGGATGCTAGCACCGCCACGGGGGCTTGTCGGTGACCTCACCACCAGCGGGAGCCCTGTCAGGGAAGAGAAGGGGATTTTTACCACACTGACCATGACCACATCGACCACGTCCCGAGCAGCTCCGCTGAGTAGCTCCAACCATGACCACACTGACCACGACCACGCCGACCACATCCCGAGCAGCTCCGTCGAGCAGCTCCAACCACGACCACGCCAACCACGACCACGCCGACCACGTCCCGAGCAGCTCCACCGAGCAGCTCCGACCATGACCACGTCGTGCACGTGAACCAAACCTTGGGAAGGAGTAAGTGGACCAAGTCCTTCATAGACCGGCTCTGCGGTCTCTGGACCAACACAGGCAGGTTCACCATGAACCACGCCTCACCTGCACCCATGGACCACGGCCCATTAGTGGCCTAGTATGACAACATGGCCACACCAGCGCGCACCACGTGGTAGGCAAAGCCCAGCCCGTATCCAGACCCAACCGGTCCAGTTTGGGCCTGGCCTGTATTAACCATTGACCGGTCAACATTGACCGTTGACCGGGGCCACATGTCAGTGACACCGCCATGCGGGACCCCACCTATCAGCTCGGAACTGAGATGATGACATCATGCTAGCATCAGCATGCCACATGGACCAGTCACAGTGTGGCACATGTCAGCCCAGGATTAATTCTGCCTTTTCCATTTCGGAAATGATTTAAACTTCAGAAATTCCTAACTAATTCATATGAACTCAGAAAAATACAAGACTAGGACCAAAATTCATCTAAAATCGAGCTCTACGCAATGAACCCATGTTTGAGTGCATTTGGCTCTTTTTGAATCTTCATTGCTTTTTGGTGCTATTCTATAGACGTCGCTAACGTGACTAAAATGCAATCATTTGTAGACTCAGAGGAGAACCAGATGGATGGGGATCGTGAGTACCGTGAGGAGTACGGAGATGACTACACTGAAGGTGCCACATCCCACCCAATCTCGTAGCACCTATTACGCATGGATAATATAGAACTGCTATTGCTTACTTTATTGTTATATTCACACTATGATAGGACTTGCATGGTAGTATGCTCACTTGATGGCATTTACCTTGATGCAACCTTACCCCTGCATACCCTGCTATTAGGCTAGACACATGCTTACTGCTACATTTCATTGCTTATACTTCTACTATGCTTATACTACATTAATGCGTGGTGGAAACTGGTGTTATCTGGACTATGGGGAGAGTGCTGCATGTGTGACTTGGGTGTGTGGAGGGTGAGGGTTGTGTCGACCAAGTTGGAGTATACGATGAGCCTGGGGCAAGTCTTGCCATGGGGTGCTACCTGGGCACCCTTGGAAATGGATACCTGTGGTGGGTAAATGGTATATGAGGTGGTCCTGGGTGTGAACCTATGATGGGAGGAGCTCGGGGTGGAGGTGCTGTGGTGGCATGATAAATGGAAACCCTGATGAAGATATTCTAGCTTGGTCATCCCTAAGGACTTACTAGTACTCAGATTCACCGGGAAGCCTTACATACCACTCGTCCTATATGGTGCTAGATGGCCAGACTACTTGGTAGGATATTGCCACTACTGCTAGGTTGATAGCGGACAGTGCAAGGAGGTACGGGGCATGGAGGATTCCCCCACACCCTTTCGAGACTTCATGGAGACCTTGTGGACCTGGCTCATGACTCATAGTTTCAGCCACCCTAGACTAGACTTGGGGTGTACCAGGGCTGAATGGTAGAGTGGCATTATCCTAGGCTAGCAAGCGGCCGGAATCAGCCCAGTTGACGACGGTCAGTGAAGAAGGCAGATCTTGTGGTTATGTAAAACCTCTGCAGAGTGTATGGTTGATCGATCGATACATGTGCCGACCTATTGGCTATAGACCTTTCCTGGGTTTCGCTTAAACTAGATAATGAGATGAGTCCTTCTCTTCTTCCCCCGTGAGATAGTGTCGGTCGTAGCCAGGGGCTACGGGCCTTGAGACAGTGCCAAGAGGGAGTTGGCTTGTCGACTAAGTGATGGTATGGTGATGACAAGGGGATGGTGGTATATCGATCCTAGGATCAAAACCTGGCTCTAGATGGGAATGGGGTGGAATGTGTGTGGGAATGGTGTTAAAACTTGACCAACTATTATTATATACTTGATATGCTAAAACATAGGAAACCCCAGCCTTATAGGTTCCTTTTGATTATACCCCACTTGCATCCAACTTCCACAAAGCAATGCTCATAGGGTGGGAGTGGCCAGTACAAATCGTACTGATACATTTTGGCACATAGGTTCTACTGAGGGGTATAGCTCCGAGGAGTTTGACAGTTGAGGGGTTCGTTCCTATGCTCGAGTTTGGCGATCTCATCTTCAAGCTATTCTGAATGAATGCTACTTTTTCATTGCACCAATGCAGTGATGTAATAATTTATATAATTCCACACTATTTATACTCTAAAATTACGTTGTATGGATGTGATATTTGACTGGAATTTGGATAATATGATCTACAACGGTCTTATTACACTTCAACTCTGTGGATTTCCCTTCGTGGAAATTAGGTCGCTTCAAAGGGCATGAAGATGAATGGCACACTGGTGGAGGCAAGATTCATAGTGCACTGCGTCTAGCCCTACAAGGAGAGGGCCCACACGGGCTTTGACTTCAAGGGGGACACTAACGGCACCCGGGAGAGGACAAAGAAGCTATCGAGGGATGATGTGATACGCCGAGTAGCTGACCTATTCGCTCTGAATGTGTCATTCAACGTGCAAGGGCAGATGAGAGCCTTCAACTTTGTGAACCCACCTCCTCAGGTAAAAGTCTCAACTATTTGTTCCTTATGCTTTTTGTCTTGTACCGTTGCGGATCAGTGAACTGATTCACTTGTTGAAAGATCCATTCACAGGAACAAGCGACATACTTATTGGGCATGCCAAGGAGCGATTGGCTAAAGGCAGTGGATGCCCGGCCAACAACTTAGGCTAAGGAAGGTGCCATCAGCGCCTCGTCGGAGTCTGGAGGCGCAGACGCTGGTCAGACAGAGAGTCCCTCCTGGTGTCGGAGAAAGTCCGGGGGAAGGCGGCAGTAGATGAGCCAACCCATAAGAAGAGGAAGATGGTGGGTGTAGCTCCTTGTAAGCTGGGTGGCATCTCACTTGGTGGTGACCAGACCACTCGGACACAGAGTGCGGCGATGTACGAGTGGTCGGATGACGACGGGGCTCCAGTAGATCCTCCTCTGAGCACTGAAGTGCCTCCATGCAACACGCGTGCAGAGGTGCAATCGAAGGGAGGGGAGGGAGTCCCCGAGCAGTAGGTGAAGGGAGTCCCCGAGTAGCAGGAGAAGGGAGTCCCTGAGCGACAAGCGAAGGAGAGGCTGACAGTGGGGGCCGTGAGACCTCCACCCCAGGGCATGCGGGTTGACCCCAGAGCCATGCCTAGGGGCTTGGGTAGGCAGCGCTGGTTCATAATCATGTACCGAGAGGCTGACGTGTAAGTATCCTTGCCTAGAATTCATTTTGCTGTCGGATCCTTATAGTTGCGGCGATTAACGAGCTAATCTGATGCAGAGTGAAGCGTGCGAATGATTTGAATCCATCCATCCAAACTAGTGAATAGCCGGGTGCTGGCCCCAGCACAGAGGCAATACCAGCAGTCCCCATCCCAGAGTCCCCAGGCGCTCGACGGCCTATGGAGGAGTCAACCGCCACTGCTGATGGACTTGGCGGTGGAGAACGGTTGGCGTTGATGACGGACGAGTTGGCGGTGATGCCTAGGGCAACGGCGGGAGCCGCCGGATCTTCGGAGGCAGATGCTGGAGTTGCCGATGCCGCACCAAAGTCTAGGGTGGAGAAAACAGTGATGCTAGAGGAGCAGGTGGCATTCCTAGAGATGTCAGAGGGTGTGGTCAGACACGCTGTGTGGCCACCGAGCCCCTAGGTGGCGCCACCGGCTACGGAGGAAGAGGACGAGGTGGAAGAGATTGAGCATGAGGAAACACGACCTCAAGCCGCCCGGATCCTCTGTAAGTGGGGCAATGAAGTGGTGGTCATGGAAGAGGAGGACACAACTAGGGAGGTCAGGAGACTAGAGTCCGCCCTTTCCACGGCGATGAAGCAGATCAATGTTAGTATTGCATCATCAATGTTCATCTTTGACGTTGGAGATTGGAGTTCTTCATAATCTTGTTGCTTTTGCAGGGCATAGCATGAACTGCCGAACAACAGAGATAGCTGATCAAGAGGATGGAGCCCCTCACCGAGGAGAACACAAAGCTAAAGGAGGCGTTGAAGCTTATGGAGAAAAACATCCAGAGGGCCTAGCGCAAGCGAGATCTTGCCGAATCTAACGCGCGAGACCTAGAATACCAAAAGGGGGCCTTATCCGAGCAGCTGGCGACCATGTCCAAGCAGTTGTGGGGCAGCTTTGAGCAACTAGGGCCCAGCTTCGAGCAGCTGAGAAGCCTCTTCGAGTAGGAAAAAGGTACTATGGATCGGTGAGCTTTTTTTTGTATTGCCGAACAACTTTAATGTTGCTGATGATCGTCACTTTTGTAGAGCAAGATGCGGAGCTCGGCCAGTTGCATCAGGTCATCAGTCAACTCCAAGAGGAGGAGAAGAAGGCATCTGGGCAAGCGGAGAAACTGGCCGAGGAGCTAAAAGGTGAGTAGTTCATGGTCGGAGTTGTTGCTAAAGTGACTTATTCGCTTGACGGATCTTCTCGGTGCTTGCAGAATACCATCAAAGGACCAAGGCCTAGTTCAATGTGTTGGAGCTAGAGGCGCAAACCCAAAGGCAAAAGCTTAACACTTTGGTGGCCGAAGTCAGACCGGTGCTTGACTACATCGACATGGAGGCAGCTCCTCAGCTTGACGACAGGCCGCCTCGTTCGGACACCATCAGCGACAGGTGCAAGGCGGCGTGGGAGAACTTCAAAAACTTCAACCGTGATGCCACTATCTCTGCCGTGACCCATGCCCTAGCGGTGGTCTAGTCTCATTACCCTACCATAGATCTATGAGCGATAGGGGCCAGATTCGCTAGAGGGACTGGTGCGACGAAGCAGCAGGAGCTAGAAGATGAGGTTTAGGACGCGACGAAGAAGCTTGCTAGAGACGTCAACCTATTCGGCAAGGTGGACGGAGAGGGCCAAACATAATGACCTGCTCAAAGAGTAATCTGTAATAGCTAGAGAGGATAGTTAAAATGCGCAAGGGCGCAGACAAACATTCATGTATGTGTACAAACATTGTAAAGTGACATGTGCATGTTTATGCAGTTTGCTAGTATTTTAGTGAAAAATCATTGTAGTGTTAACCCTAACATGATTATATGTGGTATAGGTAGCATTCGAGCAGTTAGTTCGTTACTGGGCTCTTGGCCTCGGCTAGCCCATATTCCATAACATTGAGCGTGGAGCCTGTGCACGTGTAGGAGGAACAGGCGTGATCGAGGAACCACAGCTAACCACCCATAACGTAGAGCGTAGAGCCCGTAGCATGTGTAGGGAGAGATCAGAGACTGGGTCTTCTCCAAAGAACATAGAGCAGAACGTGTGCTGCTCGGCGGTTGGCGAAATATCTTGGAGATATGGAGAAACGTGGTGGAGCATTTATGGAGATCACGTATTGGAGTTTGTTAAGGAGTAGCTTAGAGCTGGTGACCGCAAATGGAGATTAAACTACAATGGAGAAATAATTGAGACAAATTATGGCAACCAAAACTTCATTCATTATGGAGTGGAGAATACATATCTAGAGCATTTCAAGGATAGAAATGTATAAGGTGCTCGATGTGCCATGAATTGGGGATATCGATTCCGTCCAAATCACATAGCCGGTAAGACCCTGGTTGAGTAACCTCTTTGACCATGTAAGGCCCTTCCCAGGCGGAGGAGAGCTTGTGCATCCCTTTGGTTTTCTATTTTCTACGGAGAGTGAGGTTGCAGACAGCAAATGAACGACCTTTGATGTTGCAGTTGTAGTAGCTTCGCAAGCCTTCTAGGTATTTGGCTGTGCAGATGCAAGTGATGAGGCATTCTTCTTTGGCCCTATCAATGTCCTCTGTCCAAACAGTTGCGGCTTGCTCTTCATTATAATGTTCCACCCTAGATGCTCGGAAGGCAATATCCGCTGGAAGTATGTCTTCTGAGCCGTAGACCAAGAAATATGGAGAGACACCGGTGCTGCGACTAGCTTGAGTGTGTAGTCCCTAGACCATAGCTAGGAGCTCTTTGAGCCATCTGCCTGGATGCTTTTCCTCTTTTTGAAATAGCCTCTTTTTGAGGGCATCAATGATCATGCCGTTCGCCTATTCGACCTGGCCATTGGCTCTAGGATGGGCAATAGAGACGTATTTGATGGAGATGCATCGGTCTTTACAGAAGTCCCAAAAATGATGACCAGTGAATGTAGTTCTATGGTCGGTGATAATTGTAACACCCTAGGTGTTTGGCTTCCACATTTACACTTGCATTTGATGAACATGAGCATCATTCATTCATTCATAAGCTTATATCACATGAAACATGATTTTGAAACATGGCAACATGTTGCATATTTCATGTGTGTTGTTTCTTGTATGTAATGAAAAGTGTGCAACACTTAAGTGCAGCATGTGCAACTCACTTTAGGGAAATATGGTTAGTTAATACTATGCTACAAGATCATGAAACATGTGAAATATGACTATGAAATGTTTGTAACATTTCATGTGTTTTTCATTGTTTCAATACATACGATGCTTGATTCTTGTGTGACCAAGGTGTGGTGTGGCTAATAATTCTCTTAAACAACTTAGTGACACCTAGAATGCCATTTGGAACATTGTTCATATTGATCATGTTGCCTAAATAGGATTTCAAAAAGTGGTTTGATTTGTTTTGACCCCTAAACCATTTTGTTTGACTGTTTTAAAAGTGTAGCTTAGGATGTTTGCATGTCTGAGCAACCTAAAGCAAAGTTGTAGAAAATTTTATAAGGAACAAACTTTGTTTAGAAGCCAAGTTATGAAAATGTGCACAACATGTTCAAAAAGGACCCACAAGTCAGTATTGAAGGCTGATTCAACACTTGAAAATTTTTCTATGTCCTAAATGCCATTTTAGTTTGATTGAGCCGACTTTGGCTTGATACAACTCATGATCTATGGAAAATTAGCTGTTGATTTCTCAAGCATTGTTGGAGCCCTATCTTAACTCTACAACTTTCATGTACATTTCTTCCACTAATTCATCACGGTTTAAGAGATCAAACGTCATCAAGTCTCACTGTCAGTCGTCGATGGTTAACTGAATCGCCGTTTCAGACACGCTGCAGTGCTGACTGAGTTTAGAAAATCACCGCCGTGTGGCGCCACCCGTCGCTGATCGCCTGAATGCGTAGCCACGCACCGCGGGCATCCTAGCACGGCCGGCCATGACATGAACCACCCCCACGCGCCTACCAACCAGCTCGCCAGTCCAATTTCTACTTCCTTCGCTTCCTCCGCTCGCTCGAAGCTCCGCAGCAACAGCTGCAGCAACTCCGATGAGCTCGTGCTTGCTCGCCGCCGCAAAAACACGAACTACATCTTCACCATAGCTCCGCCGTGTTCTCCTCTACCTCTTCCACCTCTTAGCTAAGCCGATTGAGCTTTGGTAAGGGCGCATTGAGCATTCCCGCCACTGCTGCCATGTGCGTGTCTTCGCTGGAGTTAAGGCCACCGTGGTTGGGGTAGCTAGGAACCTTTCCGTACTCTTCTATTTGCTTGGGTAGTATTGTGGTGACCTCCTGAAGCTCATACCGAGCTCGGTTGAGGCAGCCATGGCTTGCCATCACCGGCAGCTCGTGCCGGAGCTCTGCCGTGCTGCCATCACCGGCGACGAGCCCCCTCCGCTAGGTCTTAGGTCTTGCCACTTGCACCAATCAGTTCCTCTCATCACGTAGAGCACGTAGGTGGCCTTGGTGTCGCCGGAGTCCTCGCCGTCAGCGAGCAAGACCACCGCCGCGCCATTGAACGCCGCCTCCTCTGTTCTATATCGCTGACGAGTGGGGTCGGCTGACACCCGGGGCCCACGCGTCAGTGACTGCTTGTTCCAAAGGATAGTTTAAATTTCTAGTTTTGAATGCTATTTTGTAAATTTTGTAACTCCAAATGTGTAGATCCAAATGGTGTGATTCAAATTTTGTTAGACTCACAGTGAGGTCTAGTATTTAAGAAAAATATGGATTGAGCACATGATGTAGAAATTTTGGATGAATTAAATAGGAACTTGAAATGTGTTTTTGAAAGCATGCAAACTTGTTTAAATCATATCTTGAGTTTCTGTGATCCAAAAATTATGAAATTTTGTGGGTAAGCTATTCTTGCTTAGTAGAAGCTCTGGTTAAAATTTGAGAGTCATTGCATGTATGGTTTTTGAGTTATAGATTTTCCTTTTATCATTGATTGATACTTGGGTGAATTTTTGTAAATTATCTAAGAATCCTATGACCATGAAACTTTGTGGGTAGTATCCTAGTACCTTAAGGATGCTAGGAAAAATATGAAATCTGTTGCTTGACACTTTTCACCAAGGTTTCCTAATTATGCCATTTTAAGCCATTATGCCTTATCATTTTTGTGTAGGCTGTTATACTTACTCAAATGGTGTGAAATTTTTATGGTAGTCTACTTAGAGCATGTTGTATCTACTATAATTTTTGTAGATTTAATGGTGTAGTTTTCATATATGTTTACCATTTCCTCTAACTAATTAAATAAATTAAGAAAGGTATTCAAAGAAATGTTTTGGTGATGAACACCATACTTTCTGGTGTTCTTGTGATATGTGTAATAAGTGAGTAGAATTAATTTTGTCCAATTATTTGTTTACATCGTAAGTTAATAATTATTTCGTTTGCATTATGTCCCTCTGGATAGATCTGGGGACTTTAGAAAGTTCCCCATGATATTTTGATTTGCTGAGAATATGATGAATACAAAAGTTGTAGATAATCTATGTATCTAGATCCTGTCAAAATTTCAGGGCATTTGTCCTAGTAGTTTAGGAACTACAACTGTTTAAAGTTGGGTTCCAGTTTTGCTTACTCTCTGTCTTGTGAGGACAGAGTTCTGTTGATTAAAGAATTCGACCTAGTAATGGTTTGAATAATGCTTTCAGGTCTGAAAATTAATTGTAGATAATTTCATAAGCTTTCCAAATTGTCTTGTTGCATATCTTTTAGATTTATAAATCTCTAGTTATGGCTAGTTTACTGTACCACTACACAGTCTTCATTTTGCTGAAATACAAATACTTGAGTGTATGCTTGATGCAATGTTCTCGTTGATTGTTTAGGGGTTAGCCTAACTTGAGAATATGCTTAGGTGCAGGTGCTAGGTCATTAACTGAAGATGAGCAATTATACATTAGGTTGTATAAACTTGGTAAGTAAAGTGATTTGAATAGGGCTTAAGTTGGAATATGCAGACTACAACGAACATGTGCATTCCCCGAGCATCCCTGACATTCATTCATGTGCATCCATGATATTTATCTTGCGCATTCATGCAATAGGTGTGCCGAAGGGAGTGACGTTGTTGGAGTTCGACGGAGCCAACCAGGAGAAGGAGCCTGAGGTGCAGGAAGCCGATGAAGCAACCGCCGCGGAGGAGTTGCCCGAGTGCCCTGACCACCAGCCTTCCTCTTTCCTGAAAGGCAAGCCCCGGAGCATATTAAGCCTCCCATGTTTTTACAAATACATTGAGTATCTTTTATTCGTTGATGATGCGTTAAGTATAGGAATTGGTTGGAACCAATTGCTGCATTATATATCCCTCCTTGTCCAGATATCGCACTGGAATCCTATTTAAGTTCAGGAACGGGTTAAATGCTTAGCCATGCTTAGTGCGGTAGAAGTCAGGTGATTTCTTGTCACCTGCGAGCTTTAGGACGAGATGGATCACGATTGGCTATATTTGCTATCATGGAAAAGAACCATGTTAATAATGAATTAAGACCGGGCGGAGTCTTGTGTAGGTTTGGACATAGTGACTCCGTCTGAGTCGTTTAAGGACCGATACGCTGTATGTCCTTATGTCATGTTGAACGCAGCCTAACACTTAGCTGGCCGGATAAGTCGTTCCGACCGTGAAGCCTAGTAGCTCGACTCAGGCCGGGGACGCGAGCAGTGGCGTGCATTCTGGAGGTAGTAAGGATGTGCGGAGAGCCATTGGCATAAGTCCAAGGTAGGTTAGAGTCCCGAACAACCTTGGCAGAGTGGTTCTCTGAGAATGTCGATCTATTCGGACTCGCGACTCCTGAATCGTACCAAAGGTGACTCGTTTGCGACCCTGATGGGGGAAGCAGGGTTTGTGTTAGGAATAACCCTCTAGCTAGATAGGAATCGATTTGAATCGCCGTCTCTCCCGGATAGTGAGAACTTGACTGAGCAGCGGCAACGTAGATTCAATTAATTTAACGATATGGTTAACTGGATGATGATGATAAGGTTGCCACAATGTATACCTGATATGGTTATTAATGTTTGCACCCTAATAAAATGATTGCTTAGTACAAGTGCTAATATAGATGATAGGTTAATGGCTAAAAGTCACTGCTAGTTTAGGTTAAGAGTTGATCATTATTAATTATGCTTTTCTGCAAAAAGAAAGTGTCAGCCAGATCCACTAAATTAAGCTACGCATAATCCTTGGTGTCATTTGTTTTTGTTTTCGATGGGTAAGTCTAGCTGAGTACATTCTCGTACTCAGGGTTTATTCTCTCTTGTTGCAGATGACCTCCTATATCAGGGATTCTGTAAGTATTGTCTCCACCCGACGGGTGATGAAGACTAGATCATGGGCATGATCTCCATTGCTCTTATCTAAATGCTTTTGCGGGATTGTGATCAGTGAACCAGTATTTGTATTGAACTCGGGTGTGTAAGTCAAACTATTTGCTTCCGCATGTTTTACAAGACTTGTTTTGTAATAATGATGACTCTGTGATGATGTAATCTATTTGTGAACGTCTGCAAAATGTTGTAACGTATGATATGTTATGTTGAATTACTGTGATCTTGGTTGTATGCAAGTTGGTTTGAAATCCTTCGAGATTTTAGTTGACTACCGGGTTTATATGGGCTCAAGTTCAAGAATTTGATCATTTCGGCGATTGTTTTTGTACTTGTGCTCTTATAAATTGGTCGGTTCTATGATAGCTGGCATCAGAGCTAGATTCAACATTAAACATGTCTTATGGCTATTTAAAACAAAAGCTTTTGTTGTGAAAACTGTTTGCCAACTCATAGTTATACATAAGTGTTCAAAAAAATCAAAATTTTTATGGTATACTGGTGATCACATCCCTTATAGCCCACTTAAGGACTTCTAGGTGGCTTATATATAATTACTAACTTGGGGGAATTGATTGTTTCTATTTCGTCGTTCATGCAGCGTGATATTGCATGGGTGCCATTCATTTGAATGGTAATGTATGGATCAATTGCCTCTACGCCAAGGTAAGCGTGAGTTGCGAGAGCATGATCGTCCAACCATCAGTCTAGGGGAGAGCTAGTTGTGGTTACTGGAGTATTTACATGTTGCATACATGTATATATGAAGGTACTTAATTGTGGGTACATTTGTTGGGTAGTTTGGATACCGAAGTATATATATCTGGGGATGTATATATGGAGAGTATCTTAGTACTACTTGTGTCATTAGCATTATATCTTATTGGGTTGGGCTGCAATGAAGTTTTCTACAGGTACGCTAATAACGCACCGTGTAGATCGACTAGTTACCGCTAATTGAGAGAACATATGTATGCCACCGTATATTCCGCTTAGATCAGTAGAGTTTTGTCTGGTCGAGGTGCCGTCATGATCGGGGGATTCGTTAGAAATAACTTATGCTACTCAAAAGCTATATCTGCCTCCTCCAACTAGGAGAAGTGCTTGGAGGCCTTGAGGAGTTTGAAGAACAGTAGTCCCTTTTTGCCGAGGCGTGATATAAAGCGGCTGAGAGCAGCCATGCAGCCTGTAAGCTTCTGTATGTCCTTTACGCAAGTTGGCCATTTCATGTTGGTGATGGCGGAGACCTTGTTAGGGTTGGGTTTGATACCGCGGGCGCTGATGATGTAGCCCAGGAGTATGTCAGATGGAACTCCAAAGATGCACTTTGAAGGGTTCAACTTCCATCTGTATCGTTCTAGGTTGGCGAACGTTTCTTCGAGGTCGGCGATAAGATTGTCGATGGTCTTGGACTTGACGACCACATCATTGATATAAGCTTTGATGTTGCAGCCTATCTGTTGATCAAGGCACATCTGGATGGCCCTTTGGTAGGTCGCCCCGATGTTCTTGAGTCCAAAAGACATGGTGGTATAGCAATATGCACCAAAAGGCATGATGAACGACGTTTTAATCTGGTCATCCTCTTTTAGGGATATCTGGTGATAGCCAGAGTAACAGTCGAGGAAGGAGAGCAGTTCGTAGCTAGCGGTGGAGTCTACAACCTGGTCTATCTGAGGCAGATCGAAGGGGTCTTTAGGGCAGTGTTTGTTGAGATTAGTGTAATTAACACATATTTTCCATTCTTTATTCTTTTTTGAACAAGAATAGGGTTTGCTAACCACATAGGATGATACACTTCTTTAATAAATCTGGTGGCTAGGAGCCATTTTATTTTTACCCTAGTAGCCTCCTTCTTGTCTGGCACAAATTGTCAGAGTTTCTGCTTGATCAGTTTGGTGGTCGGCAAGACATTCAAGGAGTGCTTGATCTTCTCCCGTGGTACCCCTGGCATGTCTATAGGTTTCCAAGCAAACACGTTGGCATTGGCACATAGGAACGAGACGAGCGCGCTTGCCTATTTGGGGTCGAGGTGAGCCCCAATCTTGACAATCTTGGAGGGGTCATCGAGGCCGAGGCCGACCTCCTTGGTTTCCTTGGACTTGGCGGAGGCACATGGAGGCTCCAGCGCTAGGATTTCTAGGTCATCGATGGGCGCCGTCTTGGCATCGGTGACCATGCTAGCCATCTGGATGGAGAGGTCGGTGGCTTCGACGAGGGCGAGACTCTCTGTCTCGCAGGTGTAGGCAATGGAGAGGTTGGCCCATAGGGCCAGTACTCCTATGGGCGAAGGTATCTTCAGCACTAGATAGGCATAGTGTGGTATGGTCATGAGCTTGGCCAGAGCTAGCTAGCCAAGTATGGCATGGTAGGCGGTGTTGAAGTCGGCGATGTAGAAGTTAATGTGCTCGACATGGTAGTTGCTAGCAGTGCCGAACTATACTAGGAGGGTGATCTCTCCAAGTGGTTTGGATGCCCTGTCAGGTACCATTCCCCATAAGGAGGAGTCAGAGGGTGTGAGGTCTCCTATCCCAAGGCCTAGCTCCTTTAGGGCTCCGGCGAAGAGGAGGTTTAGAGCACTTCCGCTGTCTATGAGTACTTTCCTAAAAAACACTTTCCTGATAGTTGCATCAAGAACAAGGGGGAAATGCCCTATGTAAGGGATGTCCACCCACTGGTTAGCCCTGCTGAAGGTGATGGGGACCTCAGACTAGGGCGATAACTAGGGTTGGCGATGAAGTCTTCCGCATTGATGGCGAGCACCCGATGGGCGGTGAGCTTTCGATATCTTCTGCTCTCGATGGCGGTGAGGACCCCGAAGATGGTGGAGACCACTTTGTTGTGATCTTAGAAGGTGTTGTTGATGTCCCTAGGTGGTCGATGGCCTCTAGCTCTGTCATTGTTGTCATTGTCTGGCTTTTTAGCCTAGAACTCCTTAGCCAAGCCGAGGCAGTCCTTCATCTTGTGCTTGCTGTTCTTGTGGAGAGGGCACGTGCCTTTGAGGATCTTCTTGTACTGCTCATTGTAGTTGCGCTTGGTGTGAGGTTTGTCAATGGCGGCAACAATGTGGTCTGGTCGGCGGCGGCGATATTGATTAGATTTGGACCCTTCTGGCTGTTCACGGCCACTGTCCCGATGGTGACTGCGATCGTCGTAGCGGCGGTAGCTATGGCGTCGGTCGTCGGGTCGCTCATCACTGCGGTGAGTTGGGCAATGAGTGCCCGCATCCTCATTGAAACGTACTTCAATTTCTTTGGCATCGACGTTTTGATCGGAGGTCGTAATCATCTCACCACTCCTGTAGGTGGCTTGCGATTGAACTTGGAGCGGAGGTCGTGATGATGGAGTCCTCGAACGAAGGTGGTGATGACCTCTGCTTTTGTGATGTTGGGAATAGAATTCCTCATCTCGGAAAAGCGTCTGATGTAGCAATGGAGGAGCTCAGATGGCTTTTGGTAGATGCTGTTCAGATCATGCTTGGTGCCCGACCAAGTACATGTAGCCATGTCATTGTTGGTGAAGACCTTCTTCAGCTCTTCCTAGGATCCGATGGAGTCCGAGGCTAGGCTTGTGAACCAATTCATCGTAGTTGCATGAGCATGATGGGAAGGTAGTTTGCCATGATGCTTGTATCTCCTCTAGCGACGCGCACTGTAGTGGCATAGCTTGTAGCCACTGTGTGGGGTTCATCCGTTCCTCGTAGGGCTTGACCCTAGTGATTTTGAAACCATAGGGCCACTGGAGTGTTCGGAGTGCCCTTGTGAATGCTCGAGGCCCTTTGGGATCATCACCATCGTGATCTGTGACATTGCCGATGGTTGATTGGCCAGAGGGCAAAGTCTAGATTACCAAACTCTTGCTCGTATTCTTGATGGCGGCATACTTCTTCATGGCGAGAGAAACGGCACTCGTCGATATGACATCACACATCTCATAGATTATTGATGTGTGCTCGGACATCCTAGTTGACTTCCTGGTCGTGTTGGCGAGGATGGTCGATGCGGTTGCCCCTAGCTCCCCCCTAGAGAGGCTATCCATCGTCGTGGTGCTAGTTGGCGAAATGACTTTAGCTGTGGCAGCGATTTGATCTTGGCATGGTGGATCAACGAATCGAGCTTGTTGAGTAGGAAGGTCTCTAATCCTAGCGGATCTCGTTGACCTGGTAGTGTGCCGCTTCAAGCATGGCGGCGACCTTGGCGACCTCCGGTGTTTGCGGGAGCCAGGTGAGCTTGTTGGCGGCCATGACCAAGTTGGTGCTTGGGGTCTTGTAGATGCTGTGGCTGTCAACACAGATAAATTCATCTTCGAGGTTGCGTTGGAGTGGGCATGGCCTTCCTTGCGAGTTGAGCTGATCATTGCGAGCAGCCTCGGCTAGCATGAGGGCAACCTCATTTGCTTGGTGTTGTGCATGGTTGATGTTCCTGTTGATGCGAGCGGTGTGGTCCTCCTCAGTTTCCCCATCCTATGGGGGGCTGTCGATGTTGACATTGAAAATTCTGCCTCCATGGAAGGGAGGGAAAGGAGGTTGTACGGTGGTGGTTTCGACAACAGTCTCCGTAGAGCCCTAGGGCTTGGAGTCTAGATTTTCCTCTAGGATGGTTTGGAGCGATGCTTCAGGGCATCGGCCGAGGTATAGCATGTTGACAGTCGGTGAGAGGTGGTCAGCGATCTGGTCGGCGAGAGGATGGATATCTCCAACCTGGTCAGCAAATTTGCCCCTTAGGGCATCTTGGTATGTGGTGGCAACACTAATGAGCCTGAAGGGTAGGGCCATAACCCTTGGCATTTCCTGATCAGTCTCCGATAGATTAGAGTAGGAGGGTGGTCAGTGCTGAACTAGAGTGGTCAGAGCCGATTCCGCGATGGAGAGGCAATCGGCGAGCTTCTAGCCAACCTGATCGATGGATGCGATCATATCATCATTATTGATTTGCCTCCTCAGGTAGCGAGGGAGTGGGCGGTGAATTGTTGATGACGACGACCTCAGAGGTGGCTCTAAGATTGGATTTGCAGTCACAGGTGTTGGGGTGATTGGTGTAGAATCGATCTGCACCGGCTCAATGAGCTCTCTGACTCCATCAGCATTGATGATCCAGGAGATCAATTCAACCATGAAGATCTGGCTAGGCTACGGGAGGGACAAAGAGCCTACAAAAAGTACCATCTTGTTCAACATGGAAACAACACGCACACCCCTACCTGGCATGCCAACTGTCGATAGAATATCATCAGCAGTCCTCCGAGGGGTATCCCATGAAGGTAGATTGATCGACAGAGATGCGTGTAATCGAGAACAAGAAGGCAACAGAGACACAAGAGTTAGATAGGTTCAGGCCATCAGTCCTGTGGTCTGTTGGATTGTATTGGCTATCGTATAATATTGCATCTTTTTAGAGGGGGTCCCTACCCGCATTATATAGTTTGGGTGGTAGGGTTATAGGTCAGTTAGATCTAGTAGATAACCAAAAAGTAATAACAGATTACAGGAATCATGGGATCATACGTATCCTAACAGATCTCATAATACCTTCAAGATATCTTCCCAATATCTTGTAGGACGCGCCGAGCATCGCCGTGCTCTGCAAGGCTTTGTCTTGTGGGCTGGGTCACCCCTGGGGGTGCAACCCATGTGGTCTACCATGGGTATCTAGGGTCATACCCCCCAAAGAGAGTAGACAGAGGAGGGCATGTATAGGGTGCCCATGGCGGGTGTGGCGTGGCCAGTCATGTCCTTGATGTCATAGGCAGAGGTGGCACGGCTGGAGCCATCATCCGTGTAGGTGGTCATGTCCACGGTGGGGCAGACAGAAGGGGGAGCACCTGAGGCATCCTTCACAGATGTGGCGATAGGGCAGACCTCCATGTTCGTGTCACCTGCCCCCTCTATTGCTAGAGGAGCCGCTCTGGAGGAGCTACCGCCGCTAGAGAGGTTGGAGCCGCTTGAGGTCAGTGCGGGGACATCCCGGTCTCTGGTCCAGGTGGCTGCCCTCGATGAAGCGGTAGAGGAGAGGGAATGGGGAGCATCCACACAAAGGTTAAGGACATAGTTCGCGCCCTAATCACTATGCTAAGCTCGATGCATGACATTGTCACCCCAGTTGGCCAGGTATGATATGACCATGCTTTCGACCCCCATGTTCTCTTTCTGTGCCTCTAAGTCTTGTCTTCTTTGCAGATCCTTATGGCCCATAGCTGGGAGAAGTCCTAGTTCCTTGCTGAGGAGATGCGGTAGAATGAGGGACTAGCTGCAAAGCTGGCTGCCGCTCATTAGGAGGTGGCTAAGCTTGCCCCTACCTCTTGAGAGGTGGCCGACCTTTGAGTCAGGGATAAGGACACTCGTGATGATGCCCGTGAGGCCAAGGACAAGCTCGTAGCCCTGATCGAGAGGGTGCGCATGGACGCTGTGGAGGATGAATAACTATGAAAGGAGCGTGACAATTTGCTCTAAGCCATAGAGGAGCTCCGCACGGGGATTGAGCTAGCTCACTAGGAGCACGCCACCGCTCAGTAGCAGATCAACCACCTCTAGGGTGAGCTTTAGAGGGAGAGGTACCTGAAGGTTGCAGCCAAGGGCGTGTCCACCGGGCTCGCCGTGGTGGTCGATCAGTGCTAAGAAGAGGTTCAACACCTAGAGGCCGAGGTGACCTGGTAGCATGATGAGGTGCGCAGGCTTTGGGCGGATGTGGATGGTAAGTCTCTGGTTTCCCTTGTTGTCTTTCTCCCTAGAATCCATGGTAAGCCTTTTGACACGGTCGATAGGTGACTTGGGCAGGTCTCGACAACAAGCTCGAGGCGGAGGTGGTGAAGAGCTGTGGCCTAGAGAAGGAGCTTAGCGAGGTGAAGGACATCGTCCAAAAGACGAGTGATTAACATGACAACCTACGCATCGCTGTCCAGCTAGTCTACGATGAGCTCAAGCTGGCCCCGGAGCAGGAGACAAGCTCGCTTGTGGTTTGCGCCACCCAAATCATGGACCAGGCATGTGATATGGCAAGGGGCGTGCTTCACTTTGGCGTTCACTGATCATTCGTGAATGCCCTTCTCATTATGAGAACATCGATCTAGCGATGATGAGCCAAGTCTTCACGCTCATCTATACCAACACCGAGCTAGACGACATCGAGAAGGAGGTGCCCCCCCTGGCGCATGACCTTTTTGCCAAGATAGAAGATGAAATCATCCCCTGAGGGGTTAGTTTAGTCAGATAGGTTAGGCGGCACATTTGTAATAAGCGAACAAGTTCCAACCGTTCTGTTTCTGTTAAACAAGCTTGTTCTTTTGTTTCGGTTGAACAAATTTGTTCTTTCTCCCTTTTTATGTGTAAAAAGGGATAATGCATTCTGACCCTTCCTGTTGTTAAGACCATAGAGCACAAGGTGTGGGTGAGAAACTCTGATCACGCTGGTAAGCAAGAGTGTTGTAGCCACTGGGGCGTAGGTTTCCTACAGTCCAACTAGTTTTACCCAGGGTTCATTTCCACAAACCTTGCCTCTACGTTTTTAATGTGAGTGTGAGAAAGGGTTGGCACGGCGACTATTTTAGAAAGGATATATATATACCCCCTATCAACCCTCGAGTGAGGCCCATCCCCTTGCCATTATCGGGGTCAGGTTTCACTAAAGATCGAGGAGACAATAGCGAAACTAGAAAGAGGAAGCGTTTTTTGTTTCATAAATGTTTTCCTTAGCTTTTGTACATACCCCTCCCTAGGATCCGAGCCAACGTCCTACGACCGCACATTCGGTCTCCTTGCGAGTCCAGCTTCCCTTGAGCCCCAGCACATTGCAGGGGTTCGATCTACGGGTTAGTTTGTCTTTGTGATCGTCATCCCTCAAGCGTTTTTTTGATAAAATAGAGGGGCTGAGCTGTGTCACCTTTTTCCTCGATGGACAAAACATGGTGCTCAGTGAGCTATTATTGGGCTAGTCTGAGTGGGGCCCTAGGTTCCTATTCATAGGGGTCTAGCATGGGTCAGCTAGTGACTGACTCTAGATTCTTAGTGGCCAATCCATATAGTTCTTGGGTCTGTTCGACCAGTCCCAAGGGCTCGTTGCCTTTCTTTGAGAAAAAACCATGGACTGGGAACCAACCAAGACTCGAACGTGGGCTGGGATGCCCATGGCACTCGTGTGCCTAGGTATTGGCTACTAGTGGGCCCATCCATTTTCACCCCTCACTCTAAGGGCACCCTGAAGTGGTGTGAACCCGTTGGCAGGCCAGCCTTTGAACTCCTAGGCTGAAATGGGCCTTAGGAGCGTTTTTAGCTCCATATCCCACCTTACCTATGATGGTTCTCGCACCGAGCTAGATGACATCAAGAAGGAGGTGGCCCCTCTAGCAGAGCACTTACTTGTGGAGATAGAGGATGAGATCACCCCCTTGAGAAATTAGTTAGGTAGATAAGCCAGGCGGTGAACTTGTAATAAGTGGACAAGCTCTTAAATTTTGTTATGGCCGAATAGATTTTTAGCTCTTCTCCCCTTTTTGTATAAGAAGGTTAATGCGTTCCAACCGTTTCTATCGTTAAGGCTGTAAAGCTCGGGGTGTGGGCAAAGAACTCTGATCACGCTGGTGAGCAAAAATGCCGTAGCCACTGGGGCGTAGGTTTCTTGCGGTCCAACCATTTTTACTCAGCATTCATTTTTGCAACCCTTGCTTCAAAGATCTTAACATGAGAAAGGGTCAGGCACAGAGAATGTTTGCCAGGTTGGTATACTCTTTAATGCGTTATGACTCTTTCCGTAGTTAAGGCTAAAAAGCTTGGGGTGCGGGCAAAAAACTCTGATCACGCTGGTGAGCAAAAACACCATAGCCACTGGGGCATAGGTTTCTTGTGGTCCGACCAGTTTTACTCAGCGTTTGTTTCCGCAACCCTTGCATCTAGGTCTTAATGTGAGAAAGGGTTGAACATAGAGAATGTTTACTGGATAGATATGCTCTTATCAGCCCCTGAGTGAGGCCCAACCCCCTGCCGTTACTAGGGTCGGGTGTCACTAAAGATCGAGGAGTTGATAGCAAAACTGATATGAGAAAGCATGTGTAAATTAAGGGTAAAAGCAACGTAGATATTTGATGTTCCAGGCATTGACAAAGACTTTGTCATCAATGGTCCTGAGCCCCTTGACGTTGCTGGGGTCGGGTGTCACTAAAGATTGAGGAGTCGATAGCGAAACCGATAAGAGAAAGCATGCATAGATTTAAGGGTAAAAGCGACTATAACACCTCGAGTGTTAGCCTCGCATAACTTGACTTGCATAACATGAGCATGGGCATCAAGCATTCATAACTCATCATTTACAATTGAAACATTTGATCGAAACATATGAAACATTGCTTGTTATCTCGTGTTTCTTAGAACATATGCATAAGATCCTGTGCAAATGAATGCAAGTGGGTAATGCTAGTCACTAAAACACCTTAGCTACACTCAGGTTAACACAAGGAACCTTGTTCATGAAGGCCACCTTTCATGATCAAGCACTTAAGTAATATTTCATGTGTTGACCTGGATAGCTCTATGAGTGACCACTGCATAAAATGATAGGATGACCTTGAAAATTTCTTAAACATGCTTAGGATATCATCATGAACAACTTTGGTATTTAAGGCTAGGGCTAGTTTGGTCATTTAGCCATGGTTTGAGTATGTATCATGATTTCAAAGTGACATGTTTGACTAAAGTTGAACTAGGTGTTAGAGACCTTGCATGGAGGAGTTCACTAAAGCAAAGTTGTAGTGTTTGACATAAGGAACAACTTTGATTTTTGGGTCTTTGACTGATTCAGCTCCTAACGTGTTTGAAATTGGATCACAAGAATCATCAAAATCTTGATTTCAACACTTAAGAAATTTTTTCTAAGTCAAGTTCATTGGACAGCCTGACAAGCTGACCTTCATGGCAATATAACTCGAATTCGGTTGAGAATGGAGACACGATTATTGAACAAGAGTTGAAGCTGGTACATAGGGCTAGGATTTTTGTTAAGGCGGTTTATGAGTTGGAGCCACGGTTTAGCAGATAAGTCGACTTGAAAACACGCTGTCAGGCGGCCATCGAATGACTGACGAACTGAACGGGCGCCGTTTAGTGGCCGACACCGGCAGAACCCGCGCGCCGCGTGTCCCCGGCGGCAGCCACGCGTCGCCAGCGCTCTGTTCACGCAGGCCACAACGCGCCCAAGCGCACCTTCATCACGCCAGCGCCCGCCCGCACTCAACCGCACTCCGTTTTCGCGTTGCCTCGGCCTTCCTCCTTGCCGCAGTGCTGCAGCGAGCTCGTTCCACCTCCGCCGTCGCCATAGCCACGCAAGCTCACGCCTAGCCATCCATTCTTCACCGCAGCAGCACAACTAGCTCCCCAGCGACCCACTACTTCTTCCCGTGCCCACCATTCGAGTTTGGTAAGCGTCAGCGCCGTGCCGATGCTCATCGGAGCTCCACCGCGGACTCCGTCGTCGTGGCCACACCGCCACAGTCCCCCTCCTGCTCTGTTAGCTAGCGCGCTAGGTCCCCCAGCGTTCCTAGATGCTCGTCTGCACCTTAGGTTGGGCCGCCAAGGTCGTCGCCGGCGTACCGCCGATGTCCCGCCTCGCCGAGCCGCCATGGCCGCCGCCGTCGTCGCTGGTGTCGACGATAGGGCCGGCCAAGTAGACCAATCGACGCGTTAGGTCACGGGGGTCACACTATGATGATGTCACCACCGGCGTACTCGCCATCAGCGAGCTTTGGCCGCATCCGTCGAGCAGCGCCGCTGTGCTCTGTTTTGGTCTCGCTGACCAGTGGGTCCCGCGTGTCAGCGACTCAATATTTCAAATCCAGTTCAGTTTGAATGCAGATTCACATGTGTTTTATTATTTTTGTATCTTTAGTTTGGTAGCTCCTAAAATTGTGAAATAAATTTTGTAGTATTCCTTAGGAGGTGTAGTATTTAGGAAAAATGTGTTTTTAACATTTACAGTAGAAAGTTTTGGAGATTTAAATCAATATTTGAAATGTGCTTTTGAATGCATTTAAATTTGTTTATTTTATATCTAGAGTTCCTGTGCTCCAAAAATTATGAAATTTTTGTGGTAAGCTAGTCTTAGCATATATGAGCTTGGGTAAAAATGTTAGGACTAGTGCATGGGTATATTTATAGTTATAGATTTTTCTTTTATGGCTAGTCAATCCTTGCATGAATTTTTATAAATTATTTATGAGTCCAAAATTCATGAAATTTGTGGGAGGTAATACTAGTACCATATGGATGTTAAGAAAAATAAGAAATCTGTTGCTTGACACTTTTCAATAGGATTTTCCATTTATGCTGTTTCAAGCCTTGCTTCCTTTTCATTTTTGTATAGAATATTCTACTTAGTAAAATAACATGAAATTTTTATAGTAGTCCTTTTATAGCATTAGTAAGGCACTGTAAAATTTTGGGAATTTATGAAGTACATCCGATATAGGTTTATTAATTAACCTAGATATCTAAATAAAATAATAAAGGCAATTAAATAAATAGTTTGGGCTCCACCATTATATTGTATTAAATGTAATTAGTATGCTTAAACTGTTGGTAGATTATATGTTGTCAAATTTTGAATGATTACCTAAAGTAAAAGTATTCTTACTTTATATTGCATGTTAAATAGTTTCCGGACTGATTCTAGAGTGTGATGAGTTGCATGTTGAAACTGATGTAGACTATAAAAATGGTTAATAACAAAGTTGTAGAGAATTTGATAAGCTTTCCAGAAAGTCCTGGATCACTGATTTTTAATTTGTAGAACTCCAGTTATGAGTGAAATAAGTAGCTACTGTTTGTGGCATAGTCGATGCATTGTAGAAGTAGTTAAGTAATAATCGAGAAGAGATATGCACCTACTCAAACAACGTGATGCACTTGTTAACATGTATGCATTCGTAATACTCATACCATACTCATGCATCTAGGATCGGAGGAAGAGATCACGTTGCTAGAATTTGAAGAAGCAGAGGAAGGGAACCCGCAGGAGGATCTGCAAGCCACAGCTCCCGAAGGCGTGGAGCAGAACCCTGAAGAGCTTCTGGAGTGTCCTGACCACCGCCCTACTTCCTTTATGCGAGGCAAGCCCTGGAGCATTATAAGTCTCCTAGTAATTTACAAATGTTTACTTACGTATTTATGATTGATGCATTAGGTTATAAGAGTTGAATGAAACCACTCGGTGCATGTACATTCCTTGTCCAGATATTAACCCTTTAACCGGTATAGGTCCAGGATCGAATATATGCTTAGCCATGCTTAGACCGGTAGAAGTCGGGTGATGTCCTGTCACTTGCGAGATATAGGTGGATACCGGAGCACGATTGGCTATATCTGCTATCATGGAACAGAACCATGAGGTAAAAGTAAATCGAGACCGGACGGGAGGTAGATAGAGAAGCAACAAGACATGGAGGTCTTGGGTGTGGATCTATCCCCGTCTGTGTCGATTAAGGACCGTACCATTGTTGGCGCTTCTGACAAGATTGAACGCATGCCTCTCACTTAGCTAGCCGGATAACTCGTTCTGACCACAAAGCCGAGTAATTCAACTCAGGCTGGGAACCATTCTGTTGTACGCTCCTTCCAGGGAATGATCAGACTAAGCCCAAGGGTAGGCTTGGCCTGAGCATCCTGGCATCTGGTGTTCCAGATTGTGCGGCGCGGTATGGACCCGCGAAATGTGTACCTGAGTTGTACCAAAGGTGACCTAAGGTGACCGTTGATCTGGTCTGCCTGGGTTTGTGTTAGGAATAAATTCCCAGCTGGTTGAAATCGATTCGAATCACCGTCTCTCCCGGATAGTGAGAAACTTGGCTAGTCCCAACATCGTAGTAACTATATTATGAAACATGATGGTTCAGATGAATATGGAATTACAATACCTGCTATGGTTACTATTGTATGCTTCTAAATGATATACCACATGTTTGGCACAGGATAGTTGCTAACCTAGAAATGGATAGTTATAATTAACTTGATAAAGAAATCATAATTGTACAACGGGTAAATTGCCTTTTTCGCAAAATGTTGTCAAGTTACGTCCACTTATACAGCCTTGCATAATCCTTGGAGTCATTTTATTTCTGGTTCATGACGGGTAAGTCTAGCTGAGTACCTTCTCGTACTCAGGGTTTATTTTCCCATTATTGCAGATGGCACTGTGTATCATAGTTATTGCAAGAGTTGCTTCTATCCCGCTGTGGATGAGGAGTAAGCCTTGGGCAGGCTTCTTTAGTAATTCCTATCTTTGCTTTTGTGGACCGTGATCTGGCTTGGCACTGTATCAAACTATGTTGGAAACCTTATCTTCGAACTTATTTGCTTTCGCTTTATTTATCAAACTAGGTTTGTAATAACTTTTATTCGTACTCTGATGATGAAAAGTATCTGTGAACTTTATGTAATATGTGGCATGTATGTTGAATCCTGTACGATCTTGGTTGTTGTAAATCGTTTATCGAGACCCGTCGTGGTACTCGACGGACTACCGGGTTTATATGGGTTCAAGTATGACAGTGCGACCGCTTGCGGATTACCATTGTACTTGTATTCTTATAAATTGGTCGGTTCTGCGATAGCTGGTATCAGAGCAAGATTCAACGTTAATTGTCACAAGTGTATTTAAAACAAAAGTTTTTGTGTTCCAAAAACCCTTCTCTAGCAACTAATAGTTATTTAATAGGTATTTGAAATCTAAAGTGTGCCAACGATCACTTTCCTTATGCCCAAATTAAGGACTATTAGGTGGCTATTTAAGTACTAACATGGGGGTCTTTGCTTCGTCGTCCATACGGCGTGCTATAGTATGGATGCCATTCACTTGAGTGGTAATGTATGGATCAAATGCCTCTACGCCAAGGTAAGATGAGTGTATGACCGCAAGATGTGAGCGTGCGGTCGGGAAGAGTTAGCTTTGGTACGGTTATGTATGCATGCTTGCATGTGTATATGGTATGTATTTAATTGTGGGTTTAAATTCTTGTCGGGTAGATTGATACGGAAGTATATGTATGGGTATACATATATGAAAGTATTTACAATTACATTCTGCATATTTCATTATGGGTTTAGGGCTGAAATGAAATTTTATGTAGGTACACTAACAATGAAACGTGTAGCTCGACTAGTTACGCTATATATGAGAGAACGTATGTATGCCACCGTGTCCACCGTTAGAAACAAATTTTTCTTAAGTTTGTAAGGACGTATGGCACGAGCATGCATCATGTTAAATTACCATTCACATAACTATATTGTTCCTCCCCTTATAAAATTCTTACTCGGTTATGTAACTCTTATCCATTATGCTTTGTCTCACTAAGGGTACATGTTAATGGTGTAGATGGCACACACCAAGCAGACTGCTCGCAAGTCCACCAGAGGCAGAGCTCCTAGCCGTCAACTTGCTCCATGTACCCGTCAACGTCACACGTTCCTTGTAGAGTTTGGGATGACTACACTCTTGTGGAGAGTGCTCAGCTATGTAGGTTATCCTGATGGAATGGAACCTCGCTACTTCTGGGTGAATGAGTGGTTGGGAGAAGGTCTCTTAGTTACAGTGGAGGCCGTTGTTCATCCCCGAGGTGACGATTCTGAGTGGACAGGTTGGTGTTATGAGTCGACTGGCAGGACTGCTAAAGAAGCAACTGGCAGAGCAGCCTTTGGGATCCTGAGGGATATCATGGATCGTTTTCCTCAGGAGCTGGCAGCCGCTTTAGTTGGAGTCTTTCCAAGAGGTAATCCCTCCACTAACTCATGGCAGCAGAAGGGCAGAACAGTGATAACCCTTCCATGAGCGCCATGTTCGCAGTGATGAGAGTGTTAGATGGAGTTGAACGTAGCCTCAGACATGTGTCTAGTGCTCTTGGTCATGCCCGCGAGGACCGACGTCAGCTTCTGAGGGAGCACAACGCTGAGATTGAGAGGCTCACTGAAGAGATGACTCAGTTAACTCACCAGTGAAATGCAGCTTGGTCCAGGGAAGATGTCCTAAGAGCTCGACAGTTTGAGCTAGGACAACAGCTGGCCATTGCGGAAGAATATAACGATAATCTGCATGAAGAGGTTCATCTACTGCACAATCAGCTCCACCCTTATGTCCCACCTGGAGCCATAGAAATGGATCTAGAAGGGTACGAGGAAGAAGAAGAAGTGGCACCTGAAGAAGAAGTAGAACCTGAGGAAGGAGATGATTCTGCGTCTGACCTCGATAGTGATCATGATGAGGATTAGATCACTTAGCACTTAGTGGAAGGACTAATGTATCACCTTTATTCATGTAATAGACCTGTAGTTCAAAGTTGGCATTAGTAACCAGACTATCATGTAACGTTGATTAATGGCACGTTTGGATGAACGTCAATGCAATTCCAGTTCTTTGTCGGTAATCACGCTTTAAATTTGCATGCGTTATGAGCACGATAAGTGGTCAAATTGGTGATGTCATGTTGCGAGAATGAATTATTATGCCTCTGTTTTTATTGTGATTTTGAGAATTCTCTCCAGTAATTTCAGTTTGGCATGAGTATAAAATTCCTCTGCAATCTCTTGACCTCAACCAATAATCGCTTATTGTGCAACTTCACAGATGACACGCACCCGTGTAGGAGCTAGTAGCAGCCAGGATGGCAACCAGGATGATTTGCCACCCCCACCGCCACCGTCTGCTCAGGAATTCTTTACCCAGTTCCTAGGGAGCCAAAGGACAATGGAGGAAGCTTTGCGCCTCATCGTGCAAAACACTGCTCGTTACCACCCACAGCAACCAGGGGCCGAGCCAAATCAACATAGTTCATTCAAGGAGTTTCTGGACACGAAGCCTCCGATCTTCAAGGTGGCGGAGGAACCACTGCAAGCCGATGAGTGGCTGAATACCATCGAGTAGAAATTTCATCTGCTAAGGGTCATAGAGCACCTGAAAGCAGAATATGCTTCTCATCAATCGCAAGGACCAGCAGGAATCTGGTGGACGCACTTCCTGTCATCTCTGCCTGCTAATGCGAGAGTGACCTAGGATCAATTCAAGCTGGCTTTTAGGGGACATCATATTCCCCCGGGCCTGATGCGCATGAAAGCAATAGAATTTATGAGGCTCACTCAGGGAACAAAGTCACTCACAGAATATATGCACGCATTCAACAACTTGTCAAGATATGCTCCAAGTTTCATGGATACTGAAGAGAAAAAGATTGAGAGTTTCAAGCGAGGTTTGGGTACCAAACTGATGAAGACTATGGCAAATTCTCGATGTGCCACATACAATGAGTTTATTAGTGATGCCTTGACCCAAGAAAACCACAACAACCTGCATGCAGTTGCTAAAGGTCGCAAGAGGGCATATGAGGCCGGTGCATCCGGATCTTTCCCGTCGAAAGCGCCTGTCACAGCTAGGCCACAATTCCGTCCACCTGCACCCAAGTTTAGGCCTCCACCACCAAAAGCTCAAAATAATAGGCCGTAGAAACCATTCTGTAAGGCGTTCACTATTGCCTTACCAAAAGGAAATGGTAATCAGGACAGCTCCACCGGATTCAGAAGTAATCAACCATGTTTCAACTGCAACCAACTGGGCCATTGGTCCAAGGAGTGCCCCCACCCCAAGAGGAATAGCAACCCAAATCAGAACAATCAGAGGCAGGTGAATGCCAGGGCACATCAGGGACAAGTGCATTATACCGCTGTAGAGGAAGTGCCCGCCGGAGAGATTGTCACGGCTGGTATGTTTCTCATCAACAAGCATCCCGCTGTTGTTTTATTTGATTCGGGAGCTTCTCATTCATTTATGAGTCAAGCATTTGCATCTAGACATGATCAAGAAATAATTGAAGTAAGTAAAGGGGGTTTTAACATAAGTTTAGCTGGGGGAACTGTTACTACCAAAAAGATAGTCAAAAATGTACTCATCGTGATACAAGGGAGGGAGTACACAACAGATTTGATAATATTGCCGGGGTTGTCAATAAGTGTAATCTTAGGCATGAATTGGATGAAGGATCATGGTGTTCTTATTGACACTAGCACCCGCACTATTATGTTGAGAGAACCCATGGGAGGGAATGCTTTCCTAGTTCCACTCTCCTGCGATTTCGAACCCCAACATTTAGCCTGTGCTATCCAAACCACCACCATATGTGATATCCCCATGGTTTGTGAGTTTCCGGATGTATTTCCAGAGGAATTACCAGGTCTACCACCGGATAGGGACGTGGAATTTAAGATTGAATTAGTGCCAGGTACCGCACCCATATCCAGAAGGCCATATAGAATGCCACCCAATGAGTTAGCAGAACTTAAAGTTCAATTGCAAGATCTATTGGACAAGGGTCTTATCCAACCTAGCTCATCTCCGTGGGGATGCCCAGCATTGTTTGTGAAAAAGAAGGATAAGTCACTGAGAATGTGTGTAGATTATAGACCACTCAATGCTATGACCATCAAGAACAAATATCCGTTACCCCGCATAGACATCTTGTTCGATCAGCTAGCGAAGGCAAAGGTATTCTCTAAAATTGACTTGAGATCAGGTTACCATCAGATAAAGATCAGACCAGAGGATATACCTAAAACTGCTTTCTCTACTAGGTACGGCTTATACGAGTATTTGGTTGTCTTTCGGACTAACAAATGCTCCAACCTATTTCATGTACCTGATGAACTCAGTATTCATGCCCGAACTTGATAAGTTCGTGGTCGTGTTTATCGATGACATATTGATTTATTCAGAAAATGAATCAGATCATGAAGAGCATCTAAGGATTGTCCTATCCAGACTGAGGGAGCATAAGCTATATGCCAAGTTTAGCAAATGTGAATTTTGGATGAGCAAAGTACCTTTCTTAGGTCACATTTTATCAAGAGATGGAATCTCAGTAGACCCATCAAAAGTACAAGAGGTCATGGATTGGAAAGCCCCAACTTCGGTTCATGAAGTTCGGAGTTTTCTAGGGTTAGCAGGATACTATCGTCGGTTTATTCCAGATTTCTCAAAGATAGCTAAGCCTATGACCAGATTACTTTAGAAAGATGAGAAGTACAAATGGACACCAGAATGTGAAACAGCTTTTCACACCCTCAGAACTTTGTTGACTACAGCGCCTATGCTAGCACAACTAGACATTGAAAACTCTTTTGATGTATTTTGTGATGCATCAGGAATAGGTTTGGGATGTGTGCTTATGCAAGAAGGGAGAGTAATCGCATATGCCTCACGACAATTGAGAAAACATGAAGTCAACTACCCTACACATGATTTGGAACTGGCAGCCGTTGTCCATGCATTAAAGATATGGAGACATTACTTGTTGGGCAATGTATGTCATATCTATACTGACCACAAAAGCCTCAAGTATATCTTTACCCAGCCAGAACTGAACATGAGACAACATAGATGGTTGAAATTGATTAAGGACTATAATTTGGAAGTGCATTACCATCCGGGTAAAGCTAATGTAGTAGCCGATGCACTTAGTTGGAAGTCCCATTGCAACACTATGGAAGCACTATTGGAAGATGGATTCAACTTGCTACATCCTGCTGTACTCCACAATATCACAATCAGTTGTTCGCTTGAGGGCAAAATCATAGAGCTACAGCAGACAGATGTAGGAATAAGTCACATCAAGAGAAAAATGCAAGAGCAAGAAACTAAACATTTTAGATTGGACAAAAGAGGTGTATTATGGTTTGAGGACCGGCTAGTGGTACCAAAAGACCGTGAGCTCAGGAATCAAATTTTAGAGGAAGCTCACCCGTTCAAATTGTCTATCCATCCGGGTAGTAGTAAATTGTATCAAGATCTAAGAACCCATTTTTGGTGGACTAAGATGAAGAAAGAGATCGCAGCCTATGTTGCTAAGTGTGATAACTGCAGTAGAGTGAAAGCCGTCCATATGAAAACTGCTGGATTACTTCAGCCATTACCTATTCCGGGATGGAAATGGGAGGAAATCAGTATGGACTTTATTACAGGCCTTCCAACAATGCCACAAGGTCACGATTCAATTTGGGTCATTGTTGACCGTCTCACCAAGTCAGCACACTTTATACCCGTGAACATGCGGTATATAGTTGGGAAATACACTGAGATATATGTATCCCAGATCGTGAGATTGCATGGAGTACCTAGGACCATAATCTCAGATAGAGGACCACAGTTCATAGCTCGTTTCTGGGAGCACTTACACCAAGCCTTGGGAACCAAGCTAATCAGAAGTTCAGCTTATCATCCGCAAACTTCAGAACAGACAGAGCGAGTAAACCAAATCCTAGAAGATTTACTTAGGGCTTGTGTTATATCTTCAAAAGGTTCATGGGAGAAATGGTTACCTTTAGCTGAATTCTCCTATAACAATAGTTATCAAGCGAGTATCAAAATGGCTCCATTTGAAGCCTTGTATGGCAGAAAGTGCAGAACTCCATTGAATTGGATTGAGCCCGGTGAAAGGAGATACTTTGGTATTGATTTTGTCAATGAAGCCAAAGAGCAAGTACATATCATCCAACAACACATGAAGGCAGCTCAATCAAGACAGAAGAGTTATGCCGATAGAAGAAGAAGACCACTAACTTTTGAAGTGGGTGACTATGTATACTTGAGAGTATCACCCATGAAAGGTGTGAAAAGATTTGGGATGAAAAAGAAGCTTTCACCAAGATATGTAGGGCCATACAAAATTATGGAGCGAAAAAGGAAATGTTGCGTATAAGCTACAACTACCACCTAGAGATGAGTGCAATCTTTGATGTGTTCCATGTTTCTCAGCTAAAGAAATGTCTTCGAGTACCGTGAAGAAGCGATTGCACCCACCAACGTGTAGCTTCAATCGGATTTGACCTATGAAGAAAAGCCAATTCGAGTATTAGAAGAGATGGAGAGAGTGACAAGGAGTAAGATCATTAAGTTCTATAAGGTGGTGTGGAACAATCATAGTGAACAAGATGCTACGTGGGAAAGAGAAGATTATCTACGAGAAGTTTATCCCTGCCTTTTTCCAAGAATGGTAGGTCTTGCAAATCTCAGGACGAGATTTTTATAAGGGGGAGGGGCTGTAACACCTCGAGTGTTAGCCTCGCATAACTTGACTTGCATAACATGAGCATGGGCATCAAGCATTCATAACTCATCATTTACAATTGAAACATTTGATCGAAACATATGAAACATTGCTTGTTATCTCGTGTTTCTTAGAACATATGCATAAGATCCTATGCAAATGAATGCAAGTGGGTAATGCTAGTCACTAAAACACCTTAGCTACACTCAGGTTAACACAAGGAACCTTGTTCATGAAGGCCACCTTTCATGATCAAGCACTTAAGTAATATTTCATGTGTTGACCTGGATAGCTCTATGAGTGACCACTGCATAAAATGATAGGATGACCTTGAAAATTTCTTAAACATGCTTAGGATATCATCATGAACAACTTTGGTATTTAAGGCTAGGGCTAGTTTGGTCATTTAGCCATGGTTTGAGTATGTATCATGATTTCAAAGTGACATGTTTGACTAAAGTTGAACTAGGTGTTAGAGACCTTGCATGGAGGAGTTCACTAAAGCAAAGTTGTAGTGTTTGACATAAGGAACAACTTTGATTTTTGGGTCTTTGACTGATTTAGCTCCTAACGTGTTTGAAATTGGATCACAAGAATCATCAAAATCTTGATTTCAACACTTAAGAAATTTTTTCTAAGTCAAGTTCATTGGACAGCCTAACAAGCTGACCTTCATGGCAATATAACTCGAATTCGGTTGAGAATGGAGACACGATTATTGAACAAGAGTTGAAGCTGGTACATAGGGCTAGGATTTTTGTTAAGGCGGTTTACGAGTTGGAGCCACGGTTTAGCAGATAAGTCGACTTGAAAACACGCTGTCAGGCGGCCATCGAATGACTGACGAACTGAACGGGCGCCGTTCAGTGGCCGACACCGGCAGAACCCGCGTGCCGCGTGTCCCCGGCGGCAGCCACGCATCGCCAGCGCTCTGTTCACGCAGGCCACAACGCGCCCGAGCGCACCTTCATCACGCCAGCGCCCGCCCGCACTCAACCGCACTCCGTTTTCGCGTTGCCTCGGCCTTCCTCCTTGCCGCAGCGCTACAGCGAGCTCGTTCCACCTCCGCCATCGCCATAGCCACGCAAGCTCACGCCTAGCCATCCATTCTTCACCGCAGCAGCACAACTAGCTCCCCAGCGACCCACTGCTTCTTCCCGTGCCCACCATTCGAGTTTGGTAAGCGTTAGCGCCGTGTCGAGGCTCATCGGAGCTCCGCCACGGACTCCATCGTCGTGGCCACGCCGCCACAGTCCCCCTCCTGCTCTGTTAGCTAGCGCGCTAGGTCCCCCAGTGTTCCTAGATGCTCGTCTGCAGCCTTAGGTTGGGCCACCAAGGTCGTCACCGGCGTACCACCGACTGTCCCGCCTCGCCGAGCCGCCATGGTCCAGCCGTCGTCGTCGCTGGTGTCGACGATAGGGCCGGCCAAGTAGACCAATCGACGCGTTAGGTCATGGGGGTCACACTGTGATGATGTCACCGCCGGCGTACTCGCCATCGGCGAGCTTTGGCCGCAGTCCGTCGAGCAGCGCCGCTGTGCTCTGTTTTGGTCTCGCTGACCAGTGGGTCCCGCGTGTCAGCGACTCAATATTTCAAATCCAGTTCAGTTTGAATGCAGATTCACTATGTGTTTTGTTATTTTTGTATCTTTAGTTTGGTAGCTCCTAAAATTGTGAAATAAATTTTGTAGTATTCCTTAGGAGGTGTAGTATTTAGGAAAAATGTGTTTTTAACATTTACAGTAGAAAGTTTTGGAGATTTAAATCAAGATTTGAAATGTGCTTTTGAATGCATTTAAATTTGTTTATTTTATATCTAGAGTTCCTGTGCTCCAAAAATTATGAAATTTTTGTGGTAAGCTAGTCTTAGCATATATGAGCTTGGGTAAAAATCTTAGGACCAGTGCATGGGTAGATCTATAGTTATAGATTTTTCTTTTATGGCTAGTCAATCCTTGGATGAATTTTTATGAATTATTTATGAGTCCAAAATTCATGAAATTTGTGGGAGATAATACTAGTACCATATGGATGTTAAGAAAAATAAGAAATCTATTGCTTGATACTTTTCAATAGGATTTTCCATTTATGCTGTTTCAAGCCTTGCTTCCTTATTATTTTTGTATAGAATGTTCTACTTAGTAAAATAACATGAAATTTTTATAGTAGTCCTTTTATAGCATTAGTAAGGCACTGTAAATTTTTGGGAATTTATGAAGTACATCCGATATAGGTTTATTAATTAACCTAGATATCTAAATAAAATAATAAAGGCAATTAAATAAATAGTTTGGGCTCCACCATTATATTATATTAAATGTAATTAGTTTGCTTAAACTGTTGGTAGATTATATGTTGTCAAATTTTGAATGATTACCTGAAGTAAAAGTATTCTTACTTTATATTGCATGTTAAATAGTTTCCGGACTGATTCTAGAGTGTGATGAGTTGCATGTTGAAACTGATATAGACTGTAAAAATGGTTAATAACAAAGTTGTAGAGAATTTGATAAGCTTTCCAGAAAGTCCTGGATCACTGATTTTGGATTTGTAGAACTCTAGTTATGAGTGAAACAAGTAGCTACTGTTTGTGGCATAGTCGATGCATTGTAGAAGTAGTTAAGTAATAATCGAGAAGAGATATGCACCTACTCAAACAACGTGATGCACTTGTTAACATATATGCATTCGTAATACTCATACCATACTCATGCATCTAGGATCGGAGGAAGAGATCACGTTGCTGAAATTTGAAGAAGCAGAGGAAGGGAACCCGCAGGAGGATCTGCAAGCCGCAGCTCCCGAAGGCATGGAGCAGAACCCTGAAGAGCTTCCGGAGTGTCCTGACCACTGCCCTACTTCCTTTCTGCGAGGCAAGCCCTGGAGCATTATAAGTCTCCCAGTAATTTACAAATGTTTACTTACGTATTTATGATTGATGCATTAGGTTATAAGAGTTGAATGAAACCACTTGATGCATGTACATTCCTTGTCCAGATATTAACCCTTTAACCGGTATAGGTCCAGGATCGAATATATGCTTAGCCATGCTTAGACCGGTAGAAGTCGGGTGATGTCCTATCACCTACGAGACATAGGTGGATACCGGAGGACGGTTGGCTATATCTGCTATCATGGAACAGAACCATGAGGTAAAAGTAAATCGAGACCGGACGGGAGGTAGATAGAGAAGCAACAAGACATGGATCTATCCCCATCTGTGTCGATTAAGGACCATACCGTTGTTGGCGCTTCTGATAAGATTGAACGCATGCCTCTCACTTAGCTGGCCGGATAACTCGTTCCGACCGCGAAGCCGAGTAATTCAACTCAGGCCGGGAATCGTTCTATTGTGCGCTCCTTCTGGGGAACGATTAGACTAAGCCCAAGGGCAGGCTTGGCCTGAGCATCCTGGCATCTGGTGTTCCAGATTGTGCGGCGCGGTACGGACCCGCGAAATGTGTACCTGAGTTGTACCAAAGGTGACCTAAGGTGACTGTTGATCTGGTCTACCTGGGTTTATATTAGGAATAAATTCCCAGCTGGTTGAAATCGATTCGAATCGCCGTCTCTCCCGAATAGTGAGAAACTTGGCTAGTCCCAACATCGTAGTAACTATATTATGAAACATGATGGTTCAGATGAATATGGAATTACAATACCTGCTATGGTTACTATTGTATGCTTCTAAATGATATACCACATGTTTGGCACAGGATAGTTGCTAACCTAGAAATGGATAGTTATAATTAACTTGATAAAGAAATCATAATTGTACAACGGGTAAATTGCCTTTTTCGCAAAATGTTGTCAAGTTACGTCCACTTATACAGCCTTGCATAATCCTTGGAGTCATTTTATTTCTGGTTCATGACGGGTAAGTCTAGCTGAGTACCTTCTCGTACTCAGGGTTTATTTTCCCATTATTGCAGATGGCACTGTGTATCATAGTTATTGCAAGAGTTGCTTCTATCCCGCTGTGGATGAGGAGTAAGCCTTGGGCAGGCTTCTTTAGTAATTCCTATCTTTACTTTTGTGGACCGTGATCTGGCTTGGCACTGTATCAAACTATGTTGGAAACCTTATCTTCGAACTTATTTGCTTCCGCTTTATTTATCAAACTAGGTTTGTAATAACTTTTATTCGTACTCTGATGATGAAAAGTATCTGTGAACTTTATGTAATATGTGGCATGTATGTTGAATCCTGTACGATCTTGGTTGTTGTAAATCGTTTATTGAGACCCGTCGTGGTACTCGATGGACTACCGGGTTTATATGGGTTCAAGTATGACAGTGCGACCGCTTGCGGATTGCCATTGTACTTGTATTCTTATAAATTGGTCGGTTCTGCGACAGCGACATAGCTGTTTGATGTTCCAGGCATTGATGAAGACTTTGCCATCGATGGTCTTAAGCTTATAGGTGCCTAGTCAGAGCACCTCTACGATGACATATGGTCCCTCCCACAACGGAGAGAGCTTGTAGTGGTTCTTGTTGCTCTGGACAAGGCAGAGCACTAGGTCCCTGACATTGAAGGCCTGACCCAACACTCAATGGCTATGGTACCGGCGCAATGCTTGTTGGTACTTGGCTAAGCAGAGGAGGGCAACATCTTGTGCTTCATCTAGCTGGTCCATGGCATCCTCGAGGGATGCCTTGTCTCCCTGTTCGTCGTACATCCTGACCCTTGGCGCTCCATAGTCGAGGTCGGTCGAGAGGATAGTCTCAGAACCATAGACCATGAAGAATGGCATGTAGTCGGTGGCCTAGCTAGGGGTCGTCCTCAAGCTCTAGAGCATCACAAGAAGCTCCACGACCCATCGTTTGCCAAACTTGTTCAACTGGTTGAAGATCCTAGGCTTGAGGCCTTGTAGGACCATACTGTTTGCGCGCTCAACCTGCCCATTTGTGCGGGGGTGTGCCACGGTGAACCAATGGACATGGATGTAGTATTCATTATAGAATCAGAGGAACTTCTTCCTAGTGAATTATGTGCTATTGTCTATGATAATTGAGTTTGAGACTCCAACGCGATGGATGATATCAAGGAAGAACAGCACAGCTTGCTCGAACATGACTGCGGAGATCGGTCAAGCCTCTATCCACTTTGTAAACTTATCTATGGTGACAAGCAAGTGCGTATAGCCCCTAGGTGCCCTCTTGAGAGGTTTGACCAGATCGAGCCCCCAGACCATGAATGGTTACATGATGGGGATCATTTGGAGTGCTTGGGCTGGAAGGTGAGTCTGCCGAGCATAGTATTGACACCCTTCACAGGTGTGCACAATCTATTCAGCGGCGGCTACTATGGTCGGCCAGTAGAAGCTTGTCGGAATGCATTTCTAACTAGGGTCCTAGGTGCAGCATGGTGCCCACAGACCCCACCATGGATATCACTCAGCAACTACTTTCCTTGTTCGATGGGGATGCATCGCTGTAGGATCCTGGTGTGGCTTTACCTATAGAGCTTGCCCTCAATAAGGACAAAGGAGTTAGCGCGATGTGCGAGCCATCGAGCCTCTATTTTGTCCATCGGCAACGCCTCATGGAGGAGGTAGTCGAGGTAAGGCGTCCTCCAGTCGGCCAGGTGATCGAGCTCTATCGCTGGATCCTCGTCAAGCTCCATGACTTTGGGGTCGGATGGAGCCGTCGGCTGGTTAGCCCCCAAGCCTAGGGTAGGTGGCCTATCAGTGGTTTGTTCTAGCTTGTACTGATCGCTGGCGAAGACACCCATTGGCACCGGCTCTCGTCCAGACGCCATTTTCGCTAGTGCATCGGCCGCCTCATTGAGACTACTCAGGATGTGATTGAGCTCTAGACCGTCAAACTTGTCCTCCAGCTGGTGGACTTCTTGGCAATACGCAGCCATCTTGGCATTGTGGTAGCTTGATTCCTTCATGACTTGGTCAATGACCAGCTAGGAGTCGCCTTGGACATCAAGCCACCGGATACCCAACTCGATGGCGATGCGTAGGCCGTTGTTGAGTGCCTCATACTCGGCCACATTGTTGAAGGAAGGGAAATGGATGTGAACCATGTACCTCATGCGTACACCAAGGGGCAAAACAAAGACCAGCCCCATGCCGGCACCATTCTTCATCAGTGATCCATCGAAGTACATTGTCTAGTACTCTTGGTCGACGACTGCTGGTGGTATTTGGATCTTGGTCCACTCTGCAACGAAATTAGCCAGCATTTGTGGCTTGATTAGTGGTGGACCTAGGATTTAGAGTAGGGTATGCCCATGGTAAGAAAATATTTGGATGAACAACATAAAAAGTTCACCTCTAGATTTGACATAACATAACAAAGGCAAAAGGGATTTGAATTTTGATTACCTCTGGACAAAGAAATCAAATCGAGGTTAGACAGTCGCACTTCAAAGCAGAGAACTAGAGTAGTTGGGCTCACCGGCTCCTACGGCTTGGGTCGCGCTGAGTGAGCAGCTCTGGCTCCATAGCTGCTGGGGGGAGGGGGCGCCGGTGCCACGGCGCGATTCCACGTCCATCGAACGGTCCAAGCTGCTGGTTGCCCTACCCCTATGGCAGCCTGATGGGTTTGGAGAGTGGGGAATTGGGGATTTGGGAGTGGGAAGGCCAGATGGGCCATTGGGCCATCCGGCTAGGTGTGGCCTGTGGGCTGCTTTCAGTTAGACATGAATTACAACGAGAAAATAGTGAAGAATCGCAATTTTGAGACCTTAACTATATTGTACATGTATATACCTCCAAGAAGTACTAAAAATTTTCTTAAAAATGTTGGGTATGCCTGGGAATACCCAGGCACAACTGTAGGTCCACCCATGGGCTTGATGGCTGTCCGAGGGGCGTATGAAATGCCTTGACCCATCAGCTCGAGTGCCCACTTCATGATTCTTCTTGTGTCATCCTAGTTTTGGATGACCTAATCAAGAGGGAAGGATGTCATGATAGTCACTGGATGCGACTTGAAGTAGTGATGCAACTTCCTCTTGGTGATAAGGATGGCGTATAGGAGTTTCTAGATTTGGGGGTAGCAAGTCTTAGAATCGAATAACACCTCGCTAATGAAGTACACGTGATGCTACACTTTGAGGGCATGTCCCTCTTCTTCTCGCTCTACACCAGGGCAGCATAGACCACTTGCGTGGTGGCCACAATGTAGAGCAGAAGCAGTTCCCCATCGGTCAGAGGGACCAGGATCGAGGCCTTTGTCTAGAGCTGCTTGACCTTGTTAAGTGCCTCCTGGGCCTCGGGCATCCATTCGAAATGGTTGGCCTTCTTCAGAAGCCGATAGAGGGGGATACCTCATTCACCAAGGTGCGAGATAAAGCGGTTGAGCGTGGTGAGGCACCCTATAACTCGCTGTACCCCCTTTATATTTTGAATCAGGCCCATCCTCATGATGGCCAAGATCTTCTCTAGTTTAGCTTCGATGCCACGCTCAAAGACGATAAAACCCAGCAGCATACCCCTTGGGACTCCAAAAACGTACTTCTCAGGGTTGAGCTTAATGCCATTTGCTTGGAGTTTGATGAAGGTTTGCTCTAGGTCGGCTATAACCTAGTCAGCCCATTTGGACTTGAGCATGATGTCATCCATGTAGGCCTCAATGGTCCACCCAATGAGATCCCTGAAACACTTGAGCATGTAGCATTGGTACGTAGCCCCTATGTTCTTTAGGCCAAACGACACTGTGACATAGCAGAATGATCCGAATAGGGTGATGAAAGATGTCATAAGCTGGTCGGACTCTTTCATAATGATTTGATGGTACCCGGAGTACGCATCAAGGAAGCAAAGGGTTTCGCACCCCGAGGTTGAGTTGACTACTTGGTCTATGTGTGGCAAAGGAAATGGATCCTTTGGACATACTTTGTTGAGACCCATGTAGTCAACACACATTCTCCATTTCCCACTCTTTTTTCATACAAGAATAGGATTGGCTAACCACTCGGGGTGGTATACTTCCTTGATGAACCCAGCCACCAAAAGCTTTGCAATCTCCTCGCCGATGGCCCTGTATTTCTCCTCGTTGAAGCAATGCAGGTGCTGCTTCACTAGCTTGGAGCCTGGCCGAATCTTCAAGGCGTGCTCGGTGACTTCTCTCGAAATGCCTAGCATATCTGAGGGTCTCCATGCAAAGATGTCTCTATTGGCACAAAGGAAGTTGGCAAGCATGCTTTCCTATTCATAGGAAAGCATGGTGCCAATGCGCACCACTTTGCCCTCAGAGCTGCTGGGGTCTATGAGGACCTCCTTGGAACCCTCTATAGGCTCAAAAGACCCGACCAACCACTTGGGGCTGGGCACTTCTTCGACGGCCTCCTCCTTGATGGCCGCAAGGTCCTTGGAGGTGACAATTGCCACGACGTGTTCGCAGCACTCGACCTCACACTTGTAGGCATGCTGGAAGGAGGTGCCAATGGTGATGACCCCACATGGACCTAGCATCTTCAACTTTAGATAGGTGTAGTTGGGGATAGCCATGAACTTCATGTAGCATGGACGTCCTAAGATGGCGTGGTAGGTCCCGTGGAACCCAACCACCTCGAAGGTAAGGGTCTCTATCCTATAATTGGTCAGATTCCCGAAGGTGATGGGCAGATCGATCTACCCAAGTGGTATAGCCTACTTTCTAGGCATGATGTCATGGAAAGGCACCCTGGTTGGCCAGATGCGCGATCGGTCGATGCCCATGGCATTGAGCATTTCAGTGTACATGATGTTGAGGCCACTGCCTGCATCCTTCAGCACCTTGGCAAGTCGCTTCATGCCGATGATTGGGTCGACCATGAGCGAATATCTTCCTAGCTGTGGGGCACTTTCTGGGTGGTTGGTCCGATCAAAGGTCATGGTGGACTCTGACCATCGGAGGAAGGAAGGCACGGCCGGCTCGGCCATATAGACCTCACGGCACGCAAGCTTCTAGCAGAGCCTAGAGTCATAGGCCGCTGACCCTCCAAAGATCATGAGGCAGCCGTCTAGCACTGGAAATCCACTGTCCTTCCCCTCAGCATCATCTATGGCTGGCTTGGGCTCCTTCCTATGCTCCCCCTTGTTGGAGCCTCTGAACAAGAACCACTTCATGAGGACACACAGTTCTTGTATAGGTGCTTGATGAGGAAAGCATGGTTCAGGCATGGCCCTTCAAGCAGCTTCTTGAAGTGGTCCAGAGTACCCTCAGCGGGCTTCTGACCCCCCTTATGGTTGGCAACGGCCATGAATGAGCCCTCATAGTGTTGCTTGTTCTTTGCTTGTTCTTCATCTTGTTAGAGCGGTTGGAAGTGCCTTCGTCAGCGTCCTTGTCCCGCTTTGCCTTGCCTTTGGAGTGGTCAAAAATCACCTCGATTGCCTCCTCGCCTGAGGCATGGCTGGTGGCGATGTCGAGGAGCTCCTTGGTGATTTGTAGGCCCTTACATCCTAGCTTGTGAACCAAAGACTCGCAGGTGGTCCTAGACAGGAAAGCTCCTATGATGTCAGCATCGGCGACATTGGGTAGCTCGTTGCACTGCTGGGAGAAGCACCGGATGTACCCACAAAGAGTTTCTCTAGACTTCTGTTGATAGTTTTTGAGATCCCTTAGGTTCCCAGGATGCGTGTATGTGCCCTGGAAGTTTCCCACAAAGATCTCTTTTAGGTCCGCCCAACTTTGGATTTGGTTGGGTAGAAGGTGTTCCAACCACGTTTGCACCAAATTGGCCTTGAACAATGGAAGGTTGCGGATAATGAAATCATCACTATCAGCTCCACCAGCTTGGCAAGAAAGCTGATAATCCTTGAGCCATAGACCGAGGTTTGTTTCCCTAGAGTATTTTGAGAAGTTGGTCTATGGTGGGTACCGTGGTGGGAAGACAGCGTTGAGGATGTGTTAGCCAAAGGCCTGAGGTCCCAACAAGTTAGGGCTCAGGCTTTGGTCCTCACCATTGTCATAGCATCCATCATGACGAGGGTAGTAGCCATGGCTAGCCTCCTCCCTCACATCGCTGTGGGCATGCCTATGGGAATCAAGGGTGTCGCACGCGTCACGATGGAGGCCGAGACGCTCATGCACCAGGGATGTGGTGCATGGCCTACCACCTTGCTATGCTTGGTGGACTGACACATCCCTACCAGGTTGCTCTGAGGGCACGTGCTAGCTAGCATCGAGCTCACGTCATCGGGACAGTGAGCTCTCAGCCTGATGCACCGCTACACGCTCGAGTAGCGTGTGAATCTCACGATGGGCCCGACAACCCTCGAGCATCACGGGCCCTGGAAGCCCTTGGAGCAAGGCCACCACAACAATGATGTTCGGGCTTGCCTAGGTGAAGTGTGGGAGGGCTTCGTCATCCTCAATGATCCTCCAGTTCACATCACGGGCCATGGCACGCGCGTGCCCACCATCTTCATGGCGCTCAATCTCTCGCTCGAGCTCCGTGCATTCTAGCTTGAGCTAGAGTCATGCTTCCTCAAGCTCTTAGTGCTACACCCTCAGCTGCTCTACCCACACATGAGGTGGAGCCCCTGCATCCCCCTCGACCTCATTGTTGAGGTCATCTATTGGGGTAGCCCCTCCCTCATGGATGCTTTCAATGTATCCCTTAAGGGTACCTTCCATGAAAGACTCTCACGAGGGGTGATGGCTCCCCCTGCCAGAGTCAGAGTTGGAGGGCAACTCTGATTCTTCTGTGAGAAGGTCGTGGAAAGATTCCATGACGTATTCAGTCGTCCCCACGAACTCATTGTTCATAGGGGATGAGGGCGTGCGTTGCGCCACAAGGTGGCCAACGGTGTTTGCGGCATTGTGCAGACCGAATGGGAGTGCTGTTAGGGCATTTCGGATGAGGTATTCTGGGAAGAGTGACTTTCCTCAGGCAAGCTGCATCATGACATTGGCAAACAAGAAGGTGAGGAGGCCTAGGTCCTCCCGGGATGGTCGGGTCGTAGGAAGGCGCCGAGCTGGCGCTCTAGCCTCCCATAATCGAAGCCGAGGAGCTGGTCACTCCTAGGGGCGTGGGCCTCTAGTGCATGCAGATGCAGCTCCTCAAGCACCTCAGTGATCATGTCGAGGCCGGTGAAGTGGAGAGGTTGGACAATGATGGGGACCTACGCTAACTCTCCCTCCATCATAACAATGAAGTCTAGGTTCCTGAAGTGCATGTGCATGCCCGAGACCCAGCTGACGCCGTGACTAGCCATCCGAGGCCTGATGTCGATGTCGAGACATGCAAAAAGCCCCTACCTGGCATGCTAACTGTTGGTGTTTTTGGACCACCAACAAGTAAATTTGTATTTGTGCGTCTGGCTCTGATGGTGTTCTCGAATGACACAAGGGTTTATACTAGTTCAGGCGGAACGTCCCTACGTCCAGTTTGCTACTGCTCGTGTTACCGACACTTGGTTTGCAGTAGGGGTTACAAATAGGCGAGAGAGGGAGAGGATCCCAAGTCTCTGGTGGAAGGAGTGAATGGGTTTTGAGAGCTCGCTTGCCGCTCAGCCGTGTGCTCATGTCATACGCTTATGCTCTGATTTTGTCCGGATCCCCATTTGGCTTTCATGGGGTGTCCTACTGCCCCTTTTATAGGCGAAGGGAAAGCATGGGTTACGGAAGAGGAAGAGGAGAAGAACAAGAGAGAGAGAGAAGGCGTCCAGGGTCGCCAGGTCCTTCTTCTCCTTCATGCGGGTCCTGCCGATCCTATAGATGTCAACAGGGATGGCTCCACATTGTAGCCTTGTTCATCACTGGCGCCATGCATATGCATCATCTGTTGGTCATGATGTCCCACTCTATCTCGATAGACGTCGTGGTAAACTAACACGCCTGTCAGTGTCCATACGAGGGTTAAGCAGAATAGCACTAGCACGTCCAACACTGTTCTTAATGTGAATACCCAGGTATGGCTCATCATGGCCACTGGTTACATCTATAAGGAAAATGGACCCTTGGCCCATTTACTTTGGATTTTGGTGTTTGATGACCAACACAACCAAATTGGACTAATGAATTTGCAAGTGTTTATTTTATAGCTCAATAGGGTGCAAGACGTAACATGGACAAAGGTGACGTGGTGATCCGATGATCAACACCTCAAGTAAGACCTTAGGAGTACAAGAGAAGACTCAAGAGATCAAGCAAAGTCCAAGCATGAAGATTGGAACCAAGCCGTATGCAAGATCATGAAGAAACGAGCTCGCAGAGGCGACCGAACGTTGCACCGGACGCTGGAAGCGTGACCAGACGCTGGACCGGTGGCTCAGCAGATAGGCGACCAGACGAGAGAACTAGACGCTGGCGGCAATCGACCGGATGCAGGAATGCAGTGTCCGATCGATTACAGAAAGGTTCTAGAGTGGCATATCTGTGATCGGACGCGTCCGGTGGTAGACGATCGGACGCTAGCCAGTGTCTGATCAGTATATTGCCAGCTCAACGGTCGGGACGACCGAATGTGTCTGGTCAGGACGATTCAGCGTCCGGTCAGTAGCAGTTTCATGGGAATTCGACCCCAATGGCTACTTTCTCAGTGGGGCTTATAAATACAACCCCCAACCGGCCATTTGAGGTGTGTGGAACTAAGGAAACATACCAAGGGTGTTGATACACCATTTTAGTGATCTCCACATGCATAGTGCTTAGTGTTTTATTAGGTGATTAGCATAAGTGCTTTGCGAAGTGCTTAGGTTGATTAGACCACCGCTTATGCGCTTGCTCTAGGTTTATGCCTTGTGTTTAGTGAGGTTTGCATACCTCTTGCCACCCCGTGCTTGCGAGCACAAGTGTTGTTGTTAACACTAGATTTTGGTCGATTCTGGAGGATGACAGGTGGACCCGCATGCGGGAAGAAGGGTATTCGGCAAACAAAACAAGCGGTCGGCTAAATGCTTGTGCGGTCGGTTACTCCAGAAGGCGGTGACTCCATTCGGGAAAGCAGAAGATGGCAGGCGAGGCCGATTGAAAAGATGAAAGTTGTAATAATAAAGGACTCTGAGAGTTTAGGGTAAGGGATCGTAAGTTTCCAAGTTTGTTTAAAAGTTCCTTTGTAAATCGTAGTCTTCTAGGACTCGTGTTTTGTCTAGGGTATAAATATTGACCCTCAACCATTGTAATAGGGGTTCACAACCAAATCAATACAACCGGCCCCGTGCCAACTTTTGAGTCCTTTTGTCGTGTCGTCGAGTTCTTTGAGAGGAGTCATCGATCCATCGACCTCCGTAAATTCCGACAACCTTGTTATCATGTTTAGTATCATGTGGTGGATTTGAATGTGATGCAAGTAGTCTTGTTTGTTTTCAATGGTCGTGCGGCGGATCTTTGCTTGACAATCAAGAAGTCTTTGCTTATGCTTTGTTTATGAGTAGATACCGTGCGACAGGCGTTTGCTCAATATGCTTAGTGAAAGCAAGATAGTTATCGGCTCTATTAGATATGGCAAATCTAAATAGATTTATTAAGTTATCCAGTGTTGCATGTTTTAAATATTTTATATATTTGTAACACACTTCTGCCCAATCTAGATTGATATTGTTTGGCTCTCTCTTATGGTTTTATTCGTGCTTCGACGATCATTGCTTTTCATACTACCTTTGCAAATAGATAACATGCTCATAATGGCTGAGTTATTTGAATCTAGATTGTCACATGTCGCGGGTTCATGCATGTTAATCATGTTTAAGCTTTAACAAAACCAGGTGTCATGCGGCAGATGCAGGTTTTAGATTAGTTTAATCATTTTTATTTGCACGTTCCTTCTTCATGGACCCCAATTCGGCTGGACTGCTGAGCTTGGTTATGCATTAACTCATAATTAATTTCACTTGTTTCAAACATGTCTTCCCATGCACATGCATTCGGTAATCAGGTCTTTACGTGCATTCATCTTACGATTAGCTGAATGGTTTATAAACTTGTCGGCAGACAGCTCTCTATAGCCGTATGTCGTTGTAAGTGGCTTCAGGGCCATATATGTGGAACTGTCTGGTCTCACCCGACATGTTCCGGTTTGGCATTTAATTGTTTTATCCCTTGTTAGTTTTCAGGTCAAACTGACTGGCACGCTTCCGGATCACGAAGCACCCGGGAACCTGATTGAAGCCACGCTTTCCGGCTTGCTGTGTGTGAGGCACAGTGTGTCACATTTTGTGTCAACACACTTTTTGGCACGCCCGGTGGGACAATTTGTTAGTTCAAGATGGCGTCTGAGATCAACAATGATCATGTTCTGGATGTGAGCATGGCAGAATTGCCAGATAATTACAGGAATTTAGTGCTACAAGCATGTGAGCAATACCAACGGAAGTGTTTGATGTCTTTTTCCAAAAACAAGAGCAATAAAGTGTTTCAAAAGCAGTCAATGCCAAGGGTTCTTCTTCCGCATCAAACTGATTACACTGAAGAGGAGGATGCTCAGAAGATGGCAGCCCTGGTCTATAAAGCTATAGGAGAAACCATGACAAACCATCACACAACTTTTCTGAATACCTTTCGAGCAATCATGATCAGTACTTTTGGTCCAATGGTTGATAAATACTTCGAGGAAAATGTTGGACCACTTAGTGGACCGACGCTTTTCAATGTTCCAAAGCATCAAGAGAAGCCTGTTGGAAAAGAAGCAGCGTCACCTTCAAATATAGGTGGATTGACTCACACTGAAAAGCAATCACATCCCACCTATGGCCAGGTGACATTTGGTACCATAGGAGAAGTGCCACCTTCAGCTTATAGAGTTTCTCCAGCATCAAACAGATTGCAGAAGAATATGTATGGAGATGGGTATCAAGAATTTACTGATTACAGTGCTATCAATGCTGTGCCAAATCTAGGGTATAGGAGTGTTTCAGGATTGCCTTCTGGAGTGCAAGTACAAGGAAATCAGGATTTAGGCATTGATGTTTTGATGCACAGGATGGCTAATATGATGCAGAATCAGTTTGGCTTGAAGCCAAAAAATCAATCCTATTCATACAAGTCTCCTTATCCAGAATGGTACAACAGAGTGGCATTACCTCCAAGGGTGAAGCCTCCAACAGATTTGACCAAGTTTTCTGGTCAAGATGATACTAGTACCATAGAGCACGTCAGTCGGTACTTAATGCTGCTTGGAGAAGCTGCTTCAGATGAAGCTTGGAGGATTCAATATTTTCCTTTGTCTCTTACAGGACCAGCTTTCACGTGGTTCACGTCTTTACCAGCTCATTCCATCGGTACGTGGGCAGAACTAGAGCAGAAATTTCATTCATATTTCTACACGGGTACTAATGAGAAGAAGTTGGTTGATCTCATGAGTCTGAGGATGAGAACAAATGAGACACCATTGGAATATCTTCGTAGATTTAGGGAGACCAAGAATATGTGTTATTCTCTGAATTTACCAGATGATCAACTACCTGGAATAGCTATAGCAGTAATGTTGCCGAATATCAGGGAGAAGTTGTTCGGCATGGAGTTTAATGATCTTGGCCAACTTGCGCAGCGTTTAGCAGCTATGAGTAATCAGGCCCAAGGATTCAGGAGAGATAATTGCTTTCAGAAGAACAATGCCACTAATGAGGTGTATCAAGGTTTTCTAGAGGAAGCGACTGAGTATATTGATGAAGATGAGATAGCTGCAGCCGAGTTGAATTGGGCAAAGGAACCCACTCAAGTTAGTCAACGCTGGTTGAAACAACAAAAAGGAACCTATGATTTTGATGTTACTAAGGCAGACAGGCTTTTTGCATTGTTGGTAAAGGACGCATCAAGCTGCCAGAAGGACATCCTATGCTACAACCTGAAGGAGTGAAAGACAAAAAGTATTGTGGCTTCCATAACACTAATTCTCACTCTATCAATGATTGCCGAGTGTTCATAATACAAATCCAGAAAGCTATCCAAGAGGGACATTTGAAGTTTGATGGCAAGATGAAAATTGATGATCAGCCTTTTCCACAAAATATGATTTCTTTCTCTGTGAATATGGTCTCTGCCAATGATCTCAAAGGTAAAGGCAAGGTAAAGGTGTTGACCTCTGATAGAGCAAAGGAAAGTGGTGCTGTTGACCCAGATCGGCAAGTCACCAGTAGAGAGCTGCAGCAACGAGTTCGGTTTCAGAATAGCCGAACCAAGAAAGGTCAAACTTCCAAACCCAGAGTTACATCATGTATTTTGCTAAACAAGTGGCAGAGAGAGCAAGAGAAGGAATACTATAAGAAGCAATGGTTTATGGAAGAATGCCGGAGGTATGAGGAAGAGGTATACCGAAGGGAGCAAGAAGAATACATGACAGAACAGGAGCAGTCTCATTGGGGTTGTTCGTTCTTTAGGCATTGCTGGAATGAAGGCTTGAGGTTGCCTGCAAGAAATAATTGTCTAGAGTGTAGTGCTCAGTACTCCGAGTATAGGCAATCTCGAGTCAACCACCGTCCCGTCTATGAAAGACTTGAAACGAAGGTTCCTGAAGATGATCGGCGCTTAAAAATAGATGATTTTGAGAATCAGCAAAGGAAAAGATTTGCAGGTCAAGGTTGGATTCATGATAGGGTGCATGACGAAGAAGCTGATTCCTATAGATACGTATGGCAAAAAGAATAGTGGTGTCCTCTAGGCCTAAAGAAAAGTCAGAAAAGAAGAGTTCAACGGTTGAGGAATAGGGAGTTGGAACAGGAAGTTACTGAGACAAAGCAAATATGGCGTCCTAAGAAGAAGCCTGATGGATGTGGTCCTTCGGCTGATGCTTGTATGGCTTTTTTCCTCCCATCAGAGTTTATAGCTCCCGAAAGCCAAGATGTCCAAGAAGAGGTGTACTCTGATTTTGATGAAAGTGAATGTCAGGATTTGATGGCTCAGCTTGTATTAACACGGCAGGCTGTTTTTGACAAACCAGTCAAGAATCGTCACTTGAGACCACTCTATTTAAAAGGATATGTCAATGGCAAGCCTTTAACCAAGATGTTTGTTGATGGAGGGGCTGCTATCAATATCATGCCTTATACTACCTTCAGAAAGCTTGGGATGACTAATGAAGAATTGTTGAAAATTGACATGGTGCTTAGGGACTTTGTTGGCAATCCTTCCGATACCCAAGGTGCTATCCATGTTGAGCTGACTATTGGGTCGAAAACTCTGATTACTACCTTTTTTGTCATTGATGGCAAGGGGGCATATAGCCTACTCTTGGGCAGAGATTGGATCCATGCTAATTGCT